>NC_136527.1:71811484-71851484 GCF_053919585.1 Euprymna scolopes | reverse complement strand
AAGTAAATTTATTTATCAATAAAAGTCATTTAAAAAAGAAAATTGTGGAGGTGGACCTAAATGTTTTGTTTTCGCACTATTCAACAATTTGTTCATCTGCGCATGTAAATTAAAAAAATATTTGTAAAAGTGAGAAGTTATTGGTAAAGGATTTAGTTTTTTTAAAAATTTATTTTTTTTTTTTTTACATTAGATCCACCTCCACAAATGTTAAGAACGGCTTTCAGAATAAACACCCCCAACCTCTCCATGTTAACAACGGATTTTGGAATAAACACCATTGGGGGGGGGGGATATTTAAAAAAAGTCGATAAAAGTCGTCATTTAAAAAGAAATTTAAAATCAAATGTTTGTAAAAAGTGAGAAATTATTAATAAATGTTTAGTAACATTTTTCGGTGCTAATGCAGAGAGTGATCTGCGCTATTTTTTAAATCGTGTTTTTTTTTTTAACCAATTGCAAGGTTAAAGTATAGAATAGGTACAAAACACCCTCCCCCCATGTTAAGAATGGCTTTTTAAATAATAACGTTATTATTTCAGCATGGATCACTCTCTGCATGAGTACCCATTTTTCTTTTAATATTCATAAAAAGTAAAACTTTTTTCAAAATAAATAAATAAATAAATAAATAAATGTTTGTAAATGTGACAGATAATCGTTTAGTTACGGCAACGTCAGTAAATAAAATATGTTACGCGCGGGGTGAGGTGGGAGACTAAGGGAGCGACTATTATTTTTTTCTACTGTCGCCATGGAACTCAACGCCCAAGGAGTATCAAAATTTAATTTTTTGGTCAAATAAATAAATTTCAAGCAATTTTTGCAATAAATAATAGATAGCAACTTCGTTAATTTTACGACTCGCCCCAGCATATTATAAACACCCTAACTTCCCCATGTTAAGAATGGCTTTCGAGGTTTATAGAAGGGCGTTTTTTTTTTGTTTTTTTTTAACATGGGGGATTAGGGTGTTTATAATACGTTGAGGCATGTCGTAAAAATGAAACAGTTTAGAAAAAGTTAAAACAAACTTTTTTATGTAAACAATGCCGTGAAAATAAACTAAACAATTAAAACGTAATGTTTCATGAGTGAAGCCTTAACATAAATAAAATTTAAAAAACATAAGTACATAAATGAATTTAAAGTTTTAAAATATGGGATTATTATTATTTTTGTGTGTGTGTGTGTGTGTGTGTGTGTGTGTGTGTGTGTGTGCTAATGCAGAGAGTGATCCGCGCTATTGTTTTTAAATCGTTTTCCACGTTTAAAGTTTTATGATATGTTTTTATTCAATTGTAAGATTAAAGTACAGAATAGGTACAAAACACCCTCCGTTCCCCATGTTAAGAATGGCTTTTTAAATAGTAACATTATTATTTCAGCACGGATCACTCTCTGCACGAGTAAGTTTTTGTTTTCTTTTTACTTATCGAGTTAACAGAAAATGAAATCTTTCGTCAATTCGTGGCTGTGAAATGAATCGAACCGGAAGTTCAGTTTTATCAACAGAACAGATTCGCAGTAAAAAACATATATTTATTTTATTTAATATTTTAATTTTAATAAATCGCGAGGTAAATTTATTTCAATAACATAAAAACATACCTCGACTCTAAAGATGGGTTGTCTGAAAATTTCAAATAAACTGGTAACTTAGAAATAGGGTTTTATTTGTTTAGAACAAACCAACTTTACATTTTTATATATATATATATATATATATATATATATATATATATATTTGTCAAATTTTTACTTTTAGCCATATATATATATATATATATATATATATATATATTTATCAAATTTTTTACTCTTAGCCAGATATACAAATATATATATATATATATATATATATATATATATATATATATTTATTTATTTGTAAATTTTTTTACTTTTAGCCAGATATACAAATATATATATATATATATATATATATATATATATTTTTTATTTGTAAAATTTTTTACTTTTAGCCAGATATACAAATATATATATATATATATATATATATATATATATATATCAAAATCAAGAACTGGAAAAAATCAGATGATTTTAGGGTATTGGAATCGGAAAAATTGATGCCTATTTTCCGATGCCAAAGCGATTCTTTTGTCTTTTTTAATTGGATTTTGTTTAAAATAAAATCTTCCATTGCTGGTAATAATGATAAAATAATAAATATTTATTGATTTTAAAATCACCAGTAAAGCTAAAATCGATAGATCATCATCCACAATTTGACGTTTAGGAAAATATCTGCATCTTTAACACATGTTTTTATACGAAAATAAATAACAACCCATAGTTAAATATTTAGAGATTTAAAAGAATCGGAATCAGTAATTGTATCGGAATCGGGAATTTAGCAAGAAATCGGGAAAATATTGGAATCGTCCCATCACTAGTAAATACCCTCAACTAACCTGATAAACAGCAGGATTAAACTTCTTCTTTGCAGAGGCATAACAGAGCATGTATGACCGCATGTGAAAATATCAGCAGCAGCCAGAGGATAGATGGCTAGCGTTTGAGCACTATGCAAATTAGCAAGTGTGCACGGGCTTACGTCACAATAAAAAGAAAAAAGGGCAGCACATGGTCAGCAGAGAATCAAAGTGCATGCTGAGGAAGATGGACATGTGGCTGCATGGTGGAAGTGAGATACTTTTAAGCTGGTGTTGAGATGGCAGGGTTTTGTTAATCTCATGGCGAATGAAATGAACAGTAAAAAAACAAGAAGCAAGTATTGCTTGGAAAGTAACGGTAATAAATGCCTTTTGTTAAAACAGAAAAAAGAGCTGAGTTGGATTTTTATTTTTTTGTTTTATTTGTGACCCTGACCCTAACCCTAACCCTAACCCACGTTACAGAGGCCTTCTACTCTAATAGTTTCTTTTCTTGCTGCTAGACTTTGGAATTTCCGCCCTGTTTCTTGTTTCCCTAATTGTACTAATATACAGAAATTTAAATGTAATGCAGACAGACATTTTGCTTCTCAACTCCCTACATAGTGCCCCTGTACACCTGGTTCCAAATATTGACCCTTTACATCCGGGTGGTAATATGCCTTGTTTGTTTTTATAAATAGAAGTTATTTCATAAAATATTTATTTGCTAACAGGACCTGTGGAAATTCCAAGAAACAAAATATTTAATCAACAAATGTTTTGATGAAGGTGATATTTTTCTGGATAGCACAAAAAATAGTTTTTTTTTGATAGAAAAACACAAAAACATATAGCAAATACTACCTCCGGTCGGAAATAGTTGGTGCACAAAAATTTTTAGTTTGGTCGGAAATACTTGGTGCATACAAGTTTCAAGTTTTATAAGGCAGTACTTTTGAAAGGAAATACAGGTTAACCAAATAATTATACTTAATTAAATTGACAATTGACTGTACGTACATTCTTAAAATGTATGATTAAATAAATATACAAAAAAAAAATAATGCAAAAAGCTAAAACATCTATTTATTCAATTGTGTTAATTTACTTTTCAATTCTTCTGATATCAAAATTGAAGTGGGAAGTTTTCCTTTTCTTTCTAGCTGTGCTTTTGACATATGCTGAAACTTGTAATTGTTGCCACCATCAGCCAAAATTATTTATTCCATTGTCTCCTGCAATGTCAGGAAAATGTTGTTCAACTTTGATTTTTCTAATTCTTGAAAGCTGGTTTCAATTGTTTCAATTAATTTATCAATATTCTTTGGAGCCTTTTGGTGTTGAATGGATTGGATTGTATTGAAGTAACCTAGGTCAAGCACATTCAGATCCGGACTGTTTGCAGGCTGGTTAACCAGTTCAATGCTCAGCCCTAATCTCTCCGATTCTTGTTTGAACACAAGGTCCATTGGATGTACGTGTGGCTTAGCATTGTCTTGTTGAATTATGATTCGGTGTGCAATGGATCCACTTGGCCATTTGTTCCATGTGGAAACAAGGACTTTTCAACAAGGAATTCACGAATCTGAATTTTCGTGATTGTATCCATGACTTTAGTTACCATTGTTCCAGCAGGCCTGTTTCTGCTGTTACGTTTAGCTGCCTCTTGTTTGACAAATGGCCAAATTCCAATCTTCCCGTCAAAGTAACATTTGCGATGTGGATCCCAATGGGGTTGAGCCACCGCAGCAAGAAACATTACCTTTGTAATGAAACACTTGTTTTTAGTGGTTCTTAAAGGGTCATGTTCGTCTTTGCCTAAATAAAAATTTCCTTGCATTTTGTGTCATGTAAAACCATTTCTCATCAATAAGTATGACATACAACATTTCTCTAAAAGTTCCTCGATTTAAATTCAACTGCAAACGGCAAAAATCAACGTGACATTTCATGTTTTCTATCGTGAGAAGCGGTTTTACAGCATTTGAATGTGCCCAAATTTTGCCATCTTTCATCCTTGCAATCAATGTTGTCTTAGGTATTCCACATGCTTGAGCAGTAGACCTCAAAGTGGTTCTTTTTCTCAAGGGAATGGTGTTTATTTTTGCCAACTGTGAACTATAGTCCTCCTTTTTTCGGCCACAGAGAAACTTACGGTTCAAAGAATCCATTGGCACCGATATATCGGACGAAATGTCTAGTGCTCGTGACCAAATTCTGCCTACAGTGTTTCTTCCTATACCAAATTTTGTGGCAACATCTTTGATTGCACCTCGTTCTAGGATGCACCCTTTAGACCTTTGTAGCCTGCAGAACTGCTCTTCATCTTGAATTTGTCAATTCTCTCTTATCACTTTTGTTTTTACCTTTCACATTGGATAAACTACATTTTCCATATTTATATAGCCACTGCGAGTATTTTTAAAACTAGATTATATAACAGTCAACAAATTAAAGTGCATAACTCTAAATGGCTTTTAGAACAAAAACTGTTCTTTTTCAATTAAGCACGCTCTAAAGTACTACCAGTTGCCCCCTGAAACATTGAAATGGTGCATGATAAAACCTAAAACGTCGACAGTTTTAATTCTGCACCAACTATTTCCGACCGGAGGTAGTATGAGTTTATAAATATATATATGAAAATATTGTCCATTGTATAGACTTACATGAGATAAGTTAATAAGTACTAATGAATATTCAGAAAGTAATATTGTGCTACATTGTTCAATACAGATAATAAGATCACATTGTTAGAGACAATCTTTAATCTACTCTTTCAGTTCATCACATCTTGGCACACAATGTTCTTTTTTCTGCTCTGTTTCTTTTGAATGTTCCCTTTTCTTATGTAATATTTTCCTTACTTATTTCCTTGGTTTCCCCTCCTTTGAGTCCTGCACATCAAAATTATTACAAGTTCCTTTTCTCACACCATTACAACAATGATTATATATATATATTGTTATAATGATATTCAAAAACGAAACGACATCAAAGGGAGGTCATTTTCATATTCTTGTCCAGGGTTGCCAGATTGGCCTTTTTAAAGCCAAATTTCACGGATTTGACATTTTTTTAAAAGCAGCTTGACCACCAAAACTTATACTTGGCCCTTTTTTTAAATGTGAGGTATGGGGAGAACCAAACCGTCATGATGGTAAGAGATTACCCCGAGAGGGGGGGGGGTAAGGAAAGCTGAATTAGAGCTATGGTTGAAAATTGCCCCAACAGGGGACCAGTAAGAGATGAATTAGAGCCTTTTTATCTTAATACCAGTTCTCGGAGGATAGCAGGTAACCCTGCCAGCTAGAAGAGAGATGGCGTGGTCACCGATGTGAAATACATTTTCTTTGTAACAGAAAAAAACGAAGTCGAAAATATGAAACAATATTGCTGTAAAAGTTATTATTTGGAAATATCTAGCTGATTGTTTGGGATAAAGGGTTGACCTGAGGTCAACTGGGGTCGTTAGGTGCATGAGAAAATTGTCAATGAGAACCTTTGTTCTGTGGAGATGTCTTTTTCTCCTCCTTGCAACCTCTATCTCACAGAAGAGATGTTGCGAGTTTGTCTCTGATGTATCATTACTTTCATGGAAAGTGTTCGACTGAGCTTCAGTCTATGGTTCCCCCTCACCAAACTTTCACAAGAAACACTCATCTAGCTGAAAACACTATCAATAATTTCCCCCACTCTTTATCTGTGCCTAAACCTAAACGTAGATTCCATGAACAAAGCTTCTTTCTTAGAACTGCACGCCTGTGGAATTGTCTTCCGTTTTCCTGCTTTCCGGCTGACTACAATATGGTTGTGTTCAAGTCTAACGTAAACAAGTTCTTGATGAGCCGTTCCATATAAGTTATCTAATTTACCGAATTTTCATTACTGATGATTACTATATTATCCAATTTCTACTGTACACTCTTTAACCCTTATCCTTGAGTGACCTCTTGGCCTTGATAATGTGATGATTCCAGTGTAAAAAAAAAAAAATACTATCGAACTACCAGAAAAAGAAATTATAATCAACATTTTTATTCTTTTCATTTGTGCAAAAACTGTATATAATTATTTTTATTTTTCTCTTCGTTTACTTGGCCTTTGGGTCAAGATCAAAGTGTAGTATCTGTTCCGGCAGATACTGCACTTAAGATAATTTGTACCAGTCAATGGAGGTGAAACCCTCTATACTGGGACAATTATTATTTTTGGTAACCAGAGTGGCCCCTTTTTGCCTACTTTTAGGGGAGCTGGTTTTTACCTCACATTAAAAACGGCCTTGTGCCTAATTTGCTCAGTGGGGGAGCAAATAAATACCATCTGTTCTTCAGATGCTGCACTTAAGATAATTTGTACCAGTCAATGGAGGGGAAACCCTCTATACTGGGACAATTATTATTTTTGGTAACCAGAGTGGCCCCTTTTTGCCTACTTTTAGGGGAGCTGGTTTTTACCTCACATTAAAAACGGCCTTGTGCCTAATTTGCTCAGTGGGGGAGCAAATAAATACCATCTGTTCTTCAGATGCTGCACTTAAGATAATTTGTACCAGTCAATGGAGGGGAAACCCTCTATACTGGGACAATTATTATTTTTGGTAACCAGAGTGGCCCCTTTTTGCCTACTTTTAGGGGAGCTGGTTTTTACCTCACATTAAAAACGGCCTTGTGCCTAATTTGCTCAGTGGGGGAGCAAATAAATACCATCTGTTCTCCAGATGCTGCACTTCTATTTCTTGTTCTCTTTCGGTGGAGGAGGAGAAATCCTTCACGACTGAAACAATTTTTTATTTTTGTACCTTTTCTCCACGTTAAAAAACGACCCTGGTGTCTAACTCTGTCCCGTGGGGAGGCATAGTAAATAGGTACAACCAGCGTCAGCATCGATCATCATCATCATCATCATCCTTATTAATTAAAGAAAAACAACAAAGTTGAATGATTTTTTACAGCAGAAGAGAGGAAGGATCGTCAAACTGCTGCATCCAGCATCATATCAACCTAAAAGTGACCGAGACTGCACCGCAGGACTTTTGTAAATGTTCAAGTTGAACCACCTAGAACTACACTTGTAACTGGGCTTGACCATTACTCCTGACATGAAATGGAACACGTACATCAAATCTGTTGCCAAGGTAGTTGGGAAAATGGTCGGATCATGCTAACGTTCCAGTAGATATCTCACTGCTGATGCAATTCTCTACCTGTATAAGAGCCAGGCACGTCCAAGGATGGGTTACTGTTGCCACATCTGGGCAGGAGCTGCTAGAAAGGATTTATCCTGCCTTGACAGAATTCAAAATAGATTTCGTAACCTAGTAGGGGATGCCCTTTTCTCCTTCCTGCAACCTCTTCTCACAGAAGAGATGTTGTGAGTCACTCTTTGTTTTATCATTACTTTCAGAGCAAGTGCTCGTCTGAGCTCCAATCTATGGTCCCCCCCCTCGCCAAACTTTCACAAGAAACACTCGTCTAGCTGATAACACTATCAATAATTTCCCCCCACTCTTTATCCATGCCTAAACTTAAACATAGATTCCATGAACAAAGTTTTTTTTCTTAGAACTGCTGTTATGTAATGAATGGCTGGAACCATCATACATAACTGAAAAGAAAAAACTTTAATAAAAGATTTAAAAGAGTGGGCATCGAATAATCGATTGTCTACCTGTTGAAAAGAGGAAGGGCTTACGTCATAAACAGAGAAATCGGACGACGATCTTTTTGTTTACAAAACAAATAAACGTGACATTCCTCGTAAGCTCTGGAATTACAGATATTGGCATGAGTGGGAAATTCACGTGTCGCTCCGTTAGACAAAATCGAATGTTCTTCTGAGGTCAAAACGTGACTTAAGAACACATGTATCAACCGATTGACAGGACGCGTGGATAGAAAAACAAAGCGACAAAATGCCAATAAAAACGGTGAATCAGCAGAGCAGAGGAGATAGAGAGAGCAGAGAGAGAGAGAAACACAGCATGTGTTGTTGAAGACCGTATTGTCGAAGCGTCATTTTTCCCTCCTCAGAGCACTGTGAGAAAAACTGCTAACTGTGAACTTCAGAACCACCAAAAGAAAAAAGACGATCTGTTTTAAATTGTAACTATATTGTAAAATATAATTTTATACAAAAACAAACACAATTGTGACTTACGTCTTTTAATGCATGTTTTTAAGTTACAGCTGATCGTTCTAAGTCGTCAACCGTTTTGTTTTCAGGTTCAACGTTGTTATGACATTTTTGACAATTGACGAGAGGCAAGATAAGGAAAAAGTGCCAGTCTAAGGTGAGATAACTCACTAGTCTTAACTCGTTGTCATCACAACCGCCTAGTAAACAAGTGAACCTACGGACGATCGACGTAACTAAAACTGCTATGTACCATTGTCAGGGAGTCCTACGCACTATTACGATTTCCCAACCTGGGAGCCACACCATAATACAACACTGCACACCTGTGAAACTCTCTTCAATTTGCCTGCTTTCCGGCTAACTATAATATGGTCGTCTTCAAGTCCAATGTAAACAAGTTCTTGGTGAGCCGTTTAGCTTAAGTAATCTAATTTACCAAATTTCCACTACTAACAATTACTACGTCACTGTCCCATTGACCTCTGCACATTTATTAACCCTTATCCTCGAGCGGCCTCTGGGCCTTGATAAGTGGCGACTCCTTTGTAAAAAAAACAAAAAAACTATGTGGACACATAAGACTTCCATTAGGTTGAGTCTTTGAGTTCTGTCTGTCCCACTTGGTTATAATTAGGGCTGTGAAAACAGCATATTCGTTTCATCGTTTTGAATCTTGATAATATATCTGTTAATATCTTATGTTTTTATATAGACTGATGCGGTTCTTGGTTGATAGACTGTGACTTACTGTGTCGGGTATATACTTGAGAGTCAAAACAATGAAAATAATATGCTGTTGTCACTGCCCTAATTATAATGAGCGAAGGAAGAAACAAGCAGAATATTATATAATTTTTTTTTTAACATTAACTCTAAATTTACGACTGTGAGGATAACGGTTTGTGTGTTTAGTTTGTGAAGTCAAATCCAATTAAGTTACCCAAATGTTCAGACTGCTGATTAACTTACATTTTACAAACCTAGACAAAATGTGGCAAATGTATAGTTCAGCAGCGTAAATTATTTGACAGACAAAAAATTATAAAAACTATTTTATATAAAAAAAATATTATTAGACCCTAAAGCTGATATAAAACCAGAAAAAAAAAAAAGTCATTTTTATTTTTTTTTCAACTTTTTTTTTATTAGACTTAATGTACGACAACCGAGGCCGCCATATTGCTTTTAAAATTTGGCCTTTTTAAGGTTTGACAGATTGACCTTTTTAAGGCCAAATTTGGCCTTTTTTCCGTCTTTCATGAACTATGTTTTTGGCCGCCATATTTTTTGTAATGAAAGAGCGTAAGAAAAGGCCAATCTGTCAAACCTTAGAAAGGCCACATTTTAGTGGCTTCAAATATCGTACATAATAAAAAATTATGAAAAAAATAATTTTTGTTTTTCTGGTTTTATTTCAGCCTTTGGGTTTAATAATGTCTTATATAAAAATAAACAGTGTTTATACATTTTTGTTTTTCAAACAATTTACGCCGCTAAACTACACATTTACCCAAAATGTTAAATAAAATTTAATTTGAATTGACCTACGAAATTACCTGAATATTACTGAATTATTTTAAAAAAGAAGAAAAAAAAAGAAAGACAATTTAATCATGTTAAGTGAAAAATTGCGGCAATCTTGTTTAAATCGAAACGGAAAATTACCTCCTTCTTGAACTCTCCTGTGTCTTAAGATCGTTTTCATCAAATTCTATTTTTTTTATTTTTCTTTAATAAATAATTTTTTTACCTTATCGATTTCCGTAATTTTTGGATATAATCGGCTTAAAAATACGAGGAATACGTAGATACTATTGTTTTCATGTGGAATTCAGTATTACGATTTTTGAAATTTGGTTCTGATAGTGTAGAAGCGCCGACTTATTTCTAAATAAGGACGTCGTGTAATATCTTTGGAAAGTTAATAAAAACACGTTTAAAAAAAAGGTACTAGTGCATGAGCTGGCCTGGGCGTGGCTTATCACTCGCTCGGATTTCTCCGTAAAATGACGTCACATGCTGCCATCTGACGGAGAAAATGGACGAAGGGTGGGGGTGGGGTGCGTACAGAGCATTTTCTTTAATTACTATAAAATTAATATAGTGGTAAAATTATTTAAAAAAAAAAGAAAACAGAAGCCAAATTAAAAAAAAAGAAGGCCAAACCATTTCAAAAAAGGTCAAATTCACGAAATTAGCCATTAAAAGAATAATAAATGGTAACAATAACATTATGAATAAAAGTTACTTTCCAACTTATCTGCATCATTCGTTGGTATTTTTAAGTAGTTTTAAGTGCTTTTTATTTTATATCGAATGTTAGAGCTGTTTCCGCTAACTTTGCCAAGTTATAAAATGCCGTAAAACATACCCTGTTTTTTTTTTTTTTTTTTAATAATTACTACTTTTTTAAATAGAAAAATGAATGATGCAGGTAAGTTGCAAAGTAATTTTTATTGTCAAATAATAACAGAAAAACTTACCGTAATTATTTTTCACGTGCATGGGAGTCAAATAGAAGAAAACTTGTAATGTTTCCAAGGAAAAAAGCTAAACAAAAAAAAAAAAAAATGGACGACTGGAGGGGGGGGGGGGCTAGCAGCAGCAACAGCGCCAAATACAAGTTTCCAGTGCTTGAAAAATTAATTAACGAATAACACCGACCACTCTAATTTGTTTTTGTTTTTTTTTATAGGTAATTAAGGTCGCTGACAACGAATCTGATAGTCAAACTTGGGGCAAATTTACCGTTTGCATGGTATTTACCCCTGAACCCACGAACTACTTTTGACCATTTTGCAGCTTCCGTTTATGCTACGCGCATACAGGGGGGGGGGATGTGGTGTTGGGGCGCTAATTCAAGTAATATTTATACTTGCTTTTGTTCAAGGTTCTTTTGTTTGACTTCTGAGATGCAGGTTGAATTCGGCGTTTTGCGGGTCGCTACGTTGAACGATTTAAGATTTGCGGGCGTGTTTTGTTGTGGAAGACGACAAGGTTATAAGTGCGTAGACGACGCATGCGTAAAACAAAGTCCGCAGTAAACGGTGTCTGGTTAGATTTGGTTCCCGATATTAAATATTTCCTCTTGTGGGTACGTACTACTTATGCAGAAAAGGTACCGTGCTGAAATAATAATATTTAGAAACGCATTTGGGAATGGGATGGTGTTTTTATAACTATTCTGTACTTTCATCTAACAACTAATACACAAAACTATCAGGTTGACAAGAAAGTTCTTGCGGTTTTTAACTTTTAAATTCAGACGAACATATCTCGGCACAAACAAAGATTTATTAATCAAAATAAGCACCAACAGAATCAACACCTTTTTGCCACCGCAAAACAAGTGTATTTGTGTCAGTGACGTAAAAATCTTGTGTTCTGGTGGCGATGGAGTTGTTGAAGGCGTTTTTGATATTGCTTAGGTTTTTTAAGCATTTCTCACACAGAAAGTTATCGAGACGCTTGAAAAAGTGGTAGTCGGTGGGTGAGAGGTCTGGAGAGTGGATGAGACAGAGTTTTGTTCAACCTTCAGGATAGATTTAGCAACGTGCGGTCAGATATTGCCGTGGAGAAGAATTGGACCCTTTCTCTTGACTAATGCTGGGTGTTGTTGTCGAAGTTTCTGATGCATTTCATCCATTTGCTGACAGTGCTTTTCTGCTGTAATGGCTTCGCCTACATTCAAAAAAGTGTAATGTCAGCATGACTTTCTTTTTCTTTTTTTTTTTTTTTTTACAAGGTGGTTACCATTTATCAAGGCCCGGAAGCCACTCAGGGATAAGGGTTATTGTAAGTACAGTACGTTAGTGTGGATATTTAAAGTGTCTACTTAAGGGGGCAGCTCATCAGGAATTTGTTTACGTTGGACTTGAAGACATCCAAGTTGTAGTCAGGAGGGAAGCAGGCAGACGGAACAGAGTTCCATAGGCGTGCAGTTCTAAACCCTGTCTTCGAGAAGTGTTGTGGAGCTGAGTCAGTGTCTAACCACTGATCTGAGCGTTGCCAGTTTTTGTAAAGAATCCACTTTTCATCGCAAGGCAGAATCCAGTAAAGAAATGGGTTATTCTTGAAAGGAAGATGACACTTCATAACAGTGTTTCTTTTGGTTATTCGTCAATTCGTGAGGCACCCATTTATCAAATTTTTTGTCAAGTGGTTGGAAATCGTTGTATACATTATGTCTAATTCAGAAGCAAGTTCTTGAACCGCTTTACATGGATTGGATTGAACTAAGGCTCTTAATTGATCATTGTCAACATCTGATGGCCGACCACTATGCTCATCATCTTATCACCACCACAAAATTTCTTAAACCACCATTGTGCTGTGCGTTCAGTAGTGGCTCCTGAGCTAAATGTTTAGTTGATATTGTGAGCTGTTTCAGCAGCTTTCCAGCCTAACTTGACTTGGAATGAGAAAATTGTGCTAATTTGCTTTTATTTCATGTTGTATTCAACGTTCTGAAAAGAAGATATAATTGTTTTAAAACGATTGTAATTTAAATGACTAGATAGAGCGAAAAACACTCTGTAGCAGAAACAAATAGAACTCTTTTCTTGTGCGTCAGTGCCTCCCCTGACTGTGCGATATGGCACATACTGACCAATCAGAGGCATAGCGCAGGGATTTTCTTTACCCCCTTAAGGAACTATAACTGCTTCCGTCCCGGACAAGAAAAACTCTCCTTTTCTTTTCCAGCGAGACGTCAAAGAGAGCTGACCTGTTTCCTCACTCTCTCTCTCTCTCTTTCTCTCTCTGCCTACATCAGTGTCGACTGTCCCCACTTGGGAATAACTACCGGGCAAGGCAGATGAGTTCTATCCCAGCTATATCCTAATGGCATCACACCCTTACTTCAATAAACCTTTTCCTTGCAAGTTTTATGAAGTCATTTGTTCGTTTATTCAGTAGCTTGTGTTGAAATATTTATTTTATTAGGGAGTGCCCGAAAAGCATTTACTCCACTCCCTAAAACTCTTTAAAATGATATATAAAGTAAAGGTATTATAACAAAATCTAATTTGAAAATACATCATTTGAAATCAAAATTAAAAATTCTGGAAGAACCTTGTGTGAACTAATCGCAGCACTTGAACTTAACACTATTTTTGTACTGATGCTTTGTTTCCATTTTTCTTTGAGACTTGGGTGCATCAGCTTGAATCGAAACTGAAACTAGAAATGTAAGCCATATATAGTTTCAAAACAGTTTCCAATGGTTCGTTGTTCTACACAAGATAACACGAGTTATCTCCCGTTGACTTAGTAACTGCCACCGTCACTCTTGACTGCAACCTCCCACTACCATTGAGTGACACTCTTTTTAGTAGTAAACTGATTTGTTTCTATTCAGTGTAAATAAATTCCTCGTTACGATACCACGTGCGTTTTGTCTCTTCAATGAATGTTTCACTAACAAATTACTAACATGATTCTAAGTAATATTCACCTGTATCAATCCATAATATAAAAGTGTGTATATTTTAACATTCATACAACAGTTCTAACAGGAAATGATTGACGTGGGCGTATCAAAACAGTTGTAGACAAACAGTTCTTTTTAACAGATGTAAATAACACAACATATACCTGGATTATTTATTAACATTTATTTTCATGATCTGACCGGGATTTTCAGAGATTACACGTTTTTACATCTTGGCTGCCTGAAATGACGCCACCCCCGCGCCATGGAGAGATCAACTCCCATTCTGAGATGTCCGTTCTCTCTGATGTCCAGCTAACGACTCCTCAGATCTACATTTCATCACGTGTCACAAACCAACAGCTGATGTAACCTCAATGTAGTTATTTGTTTATGCAAACCAAAAATGATGTTTACATCTATTTTCTATTTTCACATTCCTTTTGCCACATTATTATATTATACGTCAATCATTTTTTCCCAATTTAATTGTTTATTTTTCTAATCATAACAATTGATCCAGCGACACGCAGTCGCTCAAATCAATTAATAATAATAATTCTGATTTCGTTTATCAACATCTCTCTGGAAAGGGATGGGATTCAGAGATTACGTTTTTACATCATGGCTGCCTGAAATGATGCCACCCCCCTGCATATGGAGACCAACTCCCCTCTTGAGTCATCCATTCTCTCTGATGTCCAGCTAATGACTGCCTAGAATCTCCCCAAATCTACATTTCATCACGTGTCTCATTACATGTCTCAGACCAACAGCTGATGTAACATCAAACATGAAAGTCATGTAACATCAAAATACAGAACAATAATAATTTGGTATTCACTTAGAAATGGTGAAAGTCCTATTTTGTTTCATAGTGGGACAATATTCTCACCGGGATAAAACCTTACATTTCTTGTTAAATCCATAACATCTTTTGTCCCCTTGTGCTCAGGTAAGTCACTCTCTGTGTTATATTTTGGTTTCATTGAGAGAGTTTTATTAAGAGAGTTTTAGAGAGAGGGAGATGTTGTTGTAAGAATTCTAGAGAGGGATGTTGTGAGAGAGATTGTTCGTTCCGTGTTTGTGTTATGACGATTCATATATATTAACACTGCTCATTACTTAGACTAATAGATGTGTTGCTATGTGAAGCTCTTAGAGTGAGGAGATAGTGTTCAGACAGTCTTAGTGTTGATAAGATGTAGATTCACATTGTGGATATGAGATGTGTATGTCATGACATTTTATAACACAGACATATAATAACAATTCACTTTACCTTTTTGTAAGAATCACAACACAAAGACGAGCTTTATCAAAACACATGATGGGTTTATTTCTTAACGACCAGCCGTGGTTTTCTCATCAAGAATTCAAAGCTTCACATATTAAGTTTAAATGTGATCGTCTCGCTTCTAGACGTTCGAATTTCAAACTCCAGACTCTCTCTGAGTTTCTCACTAACTAACTCCCTAACTAACTAACTCTCACTTCCTATATTGAAAAATCCATGCATGTTCGGCCTCGTGAGCAAAATTCATGTGTTTCAACATGCGCGACTTTGCACGTTTCCGACATTATGATTTCCCAATAACCCATTTTTTCTTTGATGTTTTTACAAAGGAATTCAACCTGCATATCTAATTTATTTAACCCATATTTTATTATCCACATTCTTTCTAACAATTGAATAAAAGAATTAATAAGACAGGGAAAGAAAAATTGGAAAAGAAACCGCTACACGGACGATTCATAAAGATTGCAAAAGATGAGACTAACGAAAACACTTGGAAATGCAATTAGAACCAACAACATCAAAACAAGGATCGACAAGACAAAAGAAAACAGCAAATGCAGATCACATAGGAGAAAGCAGCAAACTAACCCCAAAAGAATATGAAATTATACACGATGAAGTGGGGAAGGCAGTACACTGGTAATTATTTTTTTACAGGGGGGGGGGGTCACCATTTATCAAGGCCTGGAAGTCACTCGGGGATAAGGGTTATTGCGTGTACAGTAATCAATGGGATAGTATCGTAGTAATAGTTAGTATTGGAGATTTGATAAAGTGTCTTACTTAAGGGGGCGATTAATCAGGAATTTGTTTATGTTGGACTTGAAGACATCCAAGTTGTAGTCAAGTGGGAAACAGACAAACGGAAGAGAATTCCACAGGCGTGCAGCTCTAAGAAAGAAGCTCTGCTCATGGAATCTACGTTTGGATTTAGGCACAGATAAAGAGTAGGGAAAAGTATAATAAAAGAACAATAGGTTTAGAGAAAGTTGCCCTCCCCCACCAAAAAAGACACGGTAAGGTAGACATGTCAGATGGCATGCCCATTTCAAGAACTTTGTTTTTGTGTGAATAGAATAAAAATAAATGTTCATATTTTTCCCGTATTTTGGCAGGGAGTATTGTAGAGGAATTTGAGCAAAGAACACCGATTATATAGACACCAGATGTTACATGATAAGGGCTGTCCCCTTTTCATGTAAGTATAAAAATAGAGAGATTACTTAAAATGAAAATAAAATGAGAGAAAGCAGAAATCGAACCTTGGATATAAGTTTTAAAGAACAATAGGTTTAAATGGAATGTCCAGTAAATTGTTAATTCGGATGAAATAAATAATAAATAAACTATTCAATTGTTAGAAAGAATGTGGATAATAAAATATGGGTTAAATAAATTAGATATGTAGGTTGAATTCCTTTGTAAAAACATCAAACAAAAAATAGGTTATTGGGAAATCATAATGTCGGAAACGTGCAAAGTCGCGCATGTTGGTGACACGTGAATTTTGCTCACGTTGGCTGGACATGCATGGATTTCTCAATATAGGAAGTGAGAGTTAGTTAGAGAGACAGTCAGTGAGAAACTCACAGAGGGTCTGGGAATTCGAACGTCTAGGAAGCGAGACGATCACTTTGAAACTAAAATGTGAAGCTTTGAATTCTTGATGATGAAAACCACGGCCGGTCGTGAAGAAATAAACCCATCATGTGTTTTGTAAAGCTCGTCTTGTGTTTGTGATTCTTACAAAAAGGTAAAGTGAATTGTTATTATATGTCTGTGTTATAAAATGTCGTGACATACACATCTCATGTCCACAATGTGAATCTACATCTCATATCTACACTAAGACTGTCTGAACACTATCTCTTCACTCTAAGAGTTTCTTCTTCTACACGTCTAAGTAAAGAACATTTTTAATATATATATGAATCTTCATAAAACGAACAATCTCTCTTACAACAACATCTCTCTCTCTCTCTCTCTCTCTCTCTCACTAAGATACAACATCCCTCTTAATAAGACTCTCTAAGAAACTCTCTCCTCTAAGACTCTCTCTCAATGAAACTTTTATATAACACAATTTTTTGTTGCTGATAAGGTTGGTAATCGTCACCAGATGCAATGGAGTTGCATTCTTCTGCATGAGGTTTTGTAAGTGTTCATCCTTCTTTCTGTTGTTCATCAGACAAGGTGTCGATACTAATGGAGGGCTCCAACAGGAAGGAATTAATTCCTCATTATAAAGTGTGTCAGCTTGGATGTTGTCTGCTCCCTTGATATGCCAAATATCCGATGTAAATTGGAGGATATAATCCATCTGGCGACTCTGGGAGAATATTAGTCCCAGGAAAACTGCAAGGCGCCTAACAGAGGTTTGTGGTCTGTAAGGATATGGAACTGCTGGCCTTCCAGAATTTGACGGAAATGGCGTATTGTGGAGAATGCAGCTAATAACTCTCTGGAAAACTTGCTGTAGTGTTTTTCTGGCTTTGCGAATTTCCTAGAGAAGGAGGAAATAGGGGTTCAGTCCATATCACATTTTTGTTGTAGGGCCGCTTCAATGCCAACTGCAGATGCGTTCACTGCAAGGCACAGTTCATGGTTGGGTTGGATGTGAGACAATTTGACAGTCTCCTGCAACAAAGACTTGATCTTGTTGAACGCTCCTACTGCATGCTCTGAAAGTGCAATGTCACAGTTCTTCACATTTTTCAACAAGTTTGTCAATGGCAAAAGTACTTGTGCAGTGAGGAAGGATCCTACAGTAAAAGTTTACTAACCCTAAGAACTGGCGCAGGTGTCTCATAGTAGCAGGAATAGGAAAATCCTGAATGAACTTGATTATTTCTGGCGATGGGGAAATTCCCTCCTTTGAGATATTGTGTCCTAGAAATGTGACTTCAGATTGACCAAAAGCACATTTTAATGGGTTTAGGATTACCCCATATTGCTTCAGGCATTCAAATACTTGGCGCACATGATCGATGTGCTCCTGTCTATTTTTGCTAGCAATGAATACATCGTCTATATATGCACAGACGAATGGCAAATCCGATAATACCTGATCTATGAACCATTTAAATGTTTAGGCTGCATTTTGCAGCCCAAAAAGAACTTGCAAAAACTTGAACATTCCAAATGGTGTGCTGATAGCCATTTTGAGAATGCGTTTGAGCTCCACCGGTATTTGGTGATATGCTCGGATTAAGTCTAATTTCGTAAAAAAACTATTATTTTGAGCCACTGTTGTTACGTCCTGGATGTGTCATGCTGGGTACCTATCTGGTTTAGTAACAGCATTCAGAGCTCTGAATCCCTTACATGCACGCCAAGTGTTAGGGCGTTTGCTGACTAGATGAAGTGGGGAAGCCCAATCACTCTTTGAAGGGTGAACTATGCCTAACTTCATCATTTGCTGAAATTCAGCCCTAGCATCCGCTCAGCCCTAGCATCAGCTATCTTTTCCGGTGCTAAGCATCTAGCTTTGTGATGAACAGGCGGACCTTTTGTTTCGATATAATGTGTAATGGAGTGTGGTAAAACTTCCTTATAAAAAGAGGGTACAGAAATTGAAAGGCATTCCTTTAAAAGACCCAGGAAATCATTGTCCTGGTTTGCATGTGCCACTGCTGGACATAATGGAGTACCAGCCCTGTCTACACCACATGCTGTAAGATGTGTTTCTGGATCTCTTAAACACTGGCCTGTTATATCAACAACCAAGCTGAATGCTTGCAGAAATCAGTACCTAAGAAAGCACTGTCTGCATCAGCCACTATAAGAATGTGGGTAAATTTTCTATGCAAGTCCGAATTGAGGTCCATACACCTCTCCTCAGATGTGTGTATTAATGAACCATTTACGGCTCATAGTGTGAACTTACAGAGAGGAGATTTATTGTCTGCTGCAGTCACGGGAATGAGAGACACCTATGCCTTGCTGCCTACTAAAACGGATGTTCCCGAGGTTTTATCTATCACATACAATAGGCAGACAGAGCGAGATGCACCAACAGTTGATGCCACAGTTCTCTGTCAGTTTAGGCGTTTCCTGGACTCTTATAGCTACAAGTGAATTAGCTTTCTTCCCAAATTTCTTATACTTCCAGTGTATTGTCCTATCCTTTCTGGAGTGACTGCATCTCTTCTGCTCCTCCATTAATTTTGATAACAGCTCGTCCTTCTCTGATGTCTTAACACCAGCCAGCGTTGACAACTGCGTAGACATTATGTCAGCTATGTGGTCGACTATCTCAACCAACCGTTCGTCTGGTATAGGCTCATCATGTGAAGCAATTGCCACCTTATATTCTGGTGGTATGCGCTGAAGGAAGATGTGCTTGACGATGTTTTTATCCATTGCCCCCTCAACCAACTTTTGCAGGCATTTTAAAAACTGTGATGGCGTGCTATCCCCTAGAGTCTCCTGCTCCAACAACTGTGAAATCCACCTGTGCGTGAAAATTGTCACAGCTGTTGTAACTGTAGTAAAAAAAAAAAAAAAAAAAAAATCGTGCAAACCTTTTACCACTGGCAACGCCCGCTTCAGAGAGTGAAAGAAGAAAGAAGAAGAGAATGGCCACTGCGTCTATTTATAGACTAGAGATCATGGGAAGAGTATGCAAATAACTTTGGATGGTTTTTTCCTATAAAAAGCCTGTATTTGGGAGAGAGGGTGTCTTTTTTGTTTGGCAGAAGCAATTGCTGTCAGAAGTGCATTGGACTGCAGGATTGAAGAGTGAAGATTGAGTTGTGGGGTCATTGTATTTAACCACAGTAACCCTTTTCCGAAGGATGTCATATGGTTTGTCTGTGGGAGAGGATATTATTAATGTTAGGGAGAGTGTGTGGGCGATCAAAGAACAATAAGTCAATCCCAGGAAAGGTGATCTATAATAGTGTTACAAAGCTGTATCTAGGCAAACAAAAGAACAATGGGAAATCCCGAGATTTAAAACAGCCTATATCCATGACGTTAATCGGCCTGGAAAGCTAACCGATAATAAATGGGTTAGACTAACACCAGCAGAAAAGTGCAATAAACAAATGCTAGTGGAAATAAGGTTAACAGGTCAATCAACAGGAACTATGACCCAGAGAGTTGAATACAATAATCAAGCTGGCGAGAAAAAGGTCAACAGGTCAAAGTGATATAAATAAAAAGAGCAGAGAGAAAGCAAAAAAAAAAGAGACATAGGAAAATACAGGTTGATACAGAGCTCTGCGACCCACCCTCGCTCTAATCTCCACCGCGGTAATAATGATAGTTATGACTGTTACTTTTGAAGTGTAAATTGTAAATAAACCAAATCTGTATTATAAACAATAAGTGTCTCATATTCATTTTAAAACGAAATAACTATCCGTTTGTACAACCAAGACGATCACAAGCCAGACATATATGTAATATTAATTCTCTCACCTCAGCGGTAATGTCTTGAGGTAAGATAGCTGCTACTTAACAAAACTTATATGCCTGCCCGGATACCACTTTCTGTCTAAAATATAGATCTAACTGCACAAAAAAACAAGGCCGGGTTATTTCATACATCAATCAGATTAAGACTGAATATAAACGGCGCCATTTCACAATTGTTTATCATTATTTTTTATTATGCATTTATTTATTTTATTATATTTTTTATTTATTTATTTTTCCCCCCTACAGCGAGCAGTGGTCAGCCGATGTAGCACACACTGTAGTAGTAATCGTTATCTGAGAAGAGAAGCAGGCGGTGTGTCGCATAGCTGTTTACTTCAGCCAATCACAAGACACCAAACGCAATTTGGGGAAGAAGAGGGCGGCCATATTGGAAAGACATTTTGTCGAATAAAAATATAGAAGGGTAAACAATTCCTAAAAAAAATCTGCCACAAAAACGTAACCAGTTTTTATTTATTTTTACGAAAATACCTATATTTATTTTTTTTTTAATTTACCTGTTTCTACTTTATTTTATCATTAGCTCTAATTACTTTGACTACTGAGGTCCAGTATGTAGTGAAGTATATTATTGTCCAATATGCAATGAAGTATATTATGGTCCAATATGTAGTGAAGTATATTATGGTCCAGTATATAATGAAGTATATTATGGTCCAATATGTAGTGAAGTATATTATGGTCCAATATGTAGTGAAGTATATTATGGTCCAGTATATAATGAAGTATATTATGGTCCAATATGTAGTGAAGTATATTATGGTCCAATATGTAGTGAAGTATATTATGGTCCAGTATATAATGAAGTATATTATGGTCCAATATGTAGTGAAGTATATTATGGTCCAGTACGTAATGAAGTACATTATAGTCCAGTATGTAATGAAGTACATTATAGTCCAGTATGTAATGAAGTATACTATGGTCCAATATGTAGTGAAGTATACTATGGTCCAGTATGTAATGAAGTATATTATAGTCCAGTATGTAGTGAAGTATACTATGGTCCAGTATCTAGTGAAGTATACTATGGTCCAGTATGTAATAAGGTATATTATAGTCCAGTATGTAGTGAAGTATACTATGGTCCAGTATGTAATAAAGTATACTATGGTCCAGTATGCAATGAAGTATATTATAGTCTAAAATGTAGTGAAGTATATTATAGTCCAGTATGTAATGAAGAATATTATGGTTCAGTATGTAATTAAGTATATTATGATCCAATATGTAGTGAAGTAAATTATGGTCCAGTATGTAGTGAAGTATACAAAAGATATTAAAAATTAGACATTTTTCAAATTTAGCAATAGAAGATATCTGCGAAATATGGATGGATCAACCGAGGAAAGGTCCATTCGTTTGGACGTTTGAATAGTTTATATCTTCATGTCATACTGTACAGAGAGACTGATACACTGGACATTGTACTTTATTGGTAATTCTTTATTTCATTTTACTTCAGTCAAAGTTCTCAGAAGTCAAGGATTCTTCTTCCTGGGGCAAACACCTGATCTTTATATGATAGACATAGATATTCAAATGCGCCATTAAAATTCTTTAGCTTTAAAAGAATATGTTTTTGCTTCTTGTAGAATCGGTTTTCTCTATTTCACAATTTGACTGGCCTCCACACTTTCTTCTTAAAAGCAACAACTTTCTAATAGATGTGATGTTTCTAGTCTGTCTTTTCTGTACATATCATTATGCCATGTTTCTCACAATTATCTCATCTATTCCATGCTTCTTTTGTTCAAGCTCGTTTGACTAGCTGATCTAGTAGTCTTCATCAAATCGCTGTTTTAATACCTCATTGTAATACAACTACTAATAAAGCACCGTCAGGCCTAGTTAGTACCAGATGGGTGACCATTTGGGGATTTTAGGCACTGTCTGTGCTCTCCGCTTATCTAGGCATTTGTTTCCGGTCGTCCTGAACATACACTACACTTGCCACTGATATTTACCAATGTTGTCTAAGGAGAGGTGTGGTTGGAGATTGCACACCTCCTGCCACAAAAAAAAATTCATGTGCAGACACTCCTATGGTGGATATCCATAGTTTGTTAAAGACCGAAGGAGCCTTTCTTTTTAAATGCAACCACTTTCTCATAGATGTAACGTTTCTAGTCTGTCTTTTCTATAAATACCATCATGACATGTTTTTTTCAGAATTGTCTCATCTATTCTCTGCTTCTTTTGTTTCAGCTCGTTTGACTAGTTGATCTAGTGGTCTTCATCAAATCGCTGTTTTAATAACTCATTGTAATACAGCTACTAATAAAGCACCGTTGAGCCTGGTTAGTACCAGATGGGTGACCATTTGCGAATTGTAGGCACTGTATGTGCTCTCCGCTTATCTTGGCATTTGTTTCCAGGCGTCCTGAACATACACTCCATAAATACCATTATAGCATGTTTTTCAGGATTGTCTCATCTATTCCCTGCTTCTTTTGTTTCAGCTCGTTTGACTCGTTCATCTAGTGGTCTTCATCAATTTGCTGTTTTAATACCTCATTATAATACAGCTTCTTATTCTAATAGCTTCTTTCCAAGAACTTCAATCTTATAGAACTTGGTTCCTGCTGACTGTTTTTCTTTTTACCTACAGCCTTGGTCTTTTCAAAGCTAAGATAAACAGATATCGCCTGTCTTTGTATTTGTAATCTCTCGTTCACGTTAGAACCTTACATCAAGTGGCTTCGTGCCTTGTCTCCCCAACTGACCATTTAAATCTGTTCTTTTTTCTTGTTGTTTTTTTAACTCCAGTTAGATTTAAGAGGTCAATGAGCTCCCTCCTGGAAATAACACTTGATTTCATTAAGATTTGGATTCATATCCGAGGTTTCTTTTAAGGATAAATGTTCTTCCCTTTATGGTTGCCAGCTGTATTTTGTTACAGCATTGTCTTCCAGAGATTGTTTCCAAATATTTATTAAGTTTGTACCGATTGATTTGAAAATTAAAAATGGTGCCAAACTCTCCGTTGAACATGGTAAGTTTGGGAAAAGGAGTTAAAAATAAAAAAAATATATACAAAATACTGTTAAAAACCCACCGAAAATATGCCAGCTTATATTACGGTAACATATATTGAGCAAGTTTCTAACAGCATTTTGTATAGATTTTTATTTTTAACTCATTTTCCGAAACTTACTGTGTGCAACAGAGAGTCTGGCGCCATTTGTAATTTTCAAATACATCGGTAAACACTGTATGTTTTTCGAGCTGAATAAATATGTTACATTAAATAAAAACACTAAAAGATTATACAGTTAGGTAGAAAAGTAACTTATCTTGCCTTTGATAACATTTATTTTTATATACATTTTTTTGACGCTTTTTTCGTATTTACATATATAGTAATACAAACCCGTTTTTGTTAATTAGGCCAGTTGTTCCTATGACAACTGGTATAATGAAATGTTGCATCTCTGCCTGTTTTACATGATAGATGCTTCGACGAACTACAAGCCTTTGTACCCCCTCGACATAAATACCCCCGACAAATCTGACAAGCAGCAAAATCCCACCCTTACACAGTAAAGATCCCCAGATGCCAGAAAGGCTTCTACTCAAATAGTTTCTTCTCTAGAAGTGCTACACTTTGGAATTCCCTCCCGGGTTTCTGTTCCCTTGACTGTATTGACATGCAGAAGTTCAAGCGTAATGTAAACAGACATCTTGCTGCTCAACTCCCTACACAGTGTATTTGCAAATTATGTTCCAGATAGTACTCCTACATCAAAGTGGCAGTGTGCCTTATTTCGGGTGAAAATGCAATAAAAAATCCAATAGAAAAGTTTTTTTTTTATTATTTAAACCATCGGCATTCTTTTACTATATTAAAAAGTCATTATTTTATTTTAAAACATTATTATTTTAAAACATTATTATTTTAAAACATTATTATTTTAAAACATTATTATTTTAAAACATTATTATTTTAAAACATTATTATTTTAAAACATTATTATTTTAAAACATTATTATTTTAAAACATTATTATTTTAAAACATTATTTTAAAACATTATTATTTTAAAACATTATTATTTTAAAACATTATTATTTTAAAACATTATTATTTTAAAACATTACTATTTTAAAACATTATTATTTTAAAACATTATTATTTTAAAACATTATTATTTTAAAACATTATTATTTTAAAACATTACTATTTTAAAACATTACTATTTTAAAACATTACTATTTTAAAACATTACTATTTTAAAACATTATTATTTTAAAACATTATTATTTTAAAACATTATTATTTTAAAACATTATTATTTTAAAACATTATTATTTTAAAACATTATTATTTTAAAACATTACTATTTTAAAACATTACTATTTTAAAACATTACTATTTTAAAACATTATTATTTTAAAACATTATTATTTTAAAACATTATTATTTTAAAACATTATTATTTTAAAACATTATTATTTTAAAACATTATTATTTTATAACATTATTATTTTAAAACATTATTATTTTAAAACATTATTATTTTATAACATTATTATTTTAAAACATTATTATTTTATAACATTATTATTTTAAAACATTATTATTTTAAAACATTATTATTTTAAAACATTACTATTTTATAACATTATTATTTTAAAACATTATTATTTTAAAACATTATTATTTTAAAACATTATTATTTTAAAACATTATTATTTTAAAACATTATTATTTTAAAACATTATTATTTTATAACATTATTATTTCAAAACATTATTATTTTAAAACATTATTATTTTCAAACATTATTATTTTAAAACATTATTATTTCAAAACATTATTATTTTATAACATTATTATTTTAAAACATTATTATTTTAAAACATTATTATTTTATAACATTATTATTTTAAAACATTATTATTTTAAAACATTATTATTTTAAAACATTACTATTTTAAAACATTATTATTTTAAAACATTATTATTTTATAACATTATTATTTCAAAACATTATTATTTTAAAACATTATTATTTTATAACATTATTATTTTAAAACATTATTATTTTAAAACATTATTATTTTAAAACATTACTATTTTATAACATTATTATTTTAAAACATTATTATTTTATAACATTATTATTTTAAAACATTATTATTTTAAAACATTATTATTTTAAAACATTATTATTTTAAAACATTATTATTTTAAAACATTATTATTTTAAAACATTATTATTTTATAACATTATTATTTCAAAACATTATTATTTTAAAACATTATTATTTTAAAACATTATTATTTTAAAACGTTATTATTTTAAAACATTATTATTTTAAAACATTACTATTTTATAACATTATTATTTTAAAACATTATTATTTTAAAACATTATTATTTTAAAACATTACTATTTTAAAACATTACTATTTTATAACATTATTATTTTAAAACATTACTATTTTATAACATTATTATTTTAAAACATTATTATTTTATAACATTATTATTTTATAACATTATTATTTTAAAACATTATTATTTTAAAACATTATTATTTTAAAACATTATTATTTTAAAACATTATTATTTTAAAACATTATTATTTTAAAACATTATTATTTTAAAACATTATTATTTCAAAACATTATTATTTTAAAACATTATTATTTTAAAACATTATTATTTTAAAACATTATTATTTCAAAACATTATTATTTCAAAACATTATTATTTTATAACATTATTATTTTAAAACATTATTATTTCAAAACATTATTATTTTAAAACATTATTATTTCAAAACATTATTATTTTAAAACATTATTATTTTAAAACATTATTATTTTAAAACATTATTATTTCAAAACATTATTATTTTAAAACATTATTATTTTAAAACATTATTATTTTAAAACATTACTATTTTAAAACATTACTATTTTAAAACATTACTATTTTAAAACATTACTATTTTAAAACATTATTATTTTAAAACATTATTATTTTAAAACATTATTATTTATAACATTACTATTTTAAAACATTACTATTTTAAAACATTACTATTTTAAAACATTATTATTTTAAAACATTATTATTTTAAAACATTATTATTTTAAAACATTATTATTTTAAAACATTATTATTTTAAAACATTATTATTTTAAAACATTATTATTTTATAACATTATTATTTTAAAACATTATTATTTTAAAACATTATTATTTCAAAACATTATTATTTCAAAACATTATTATTTTAAAACATTATTATTTTAAAACATTATTATTTTAAAACATTATTATTTTAAAACATTATTATTTTAAAACATTATTATTTTAAAACATTATTATTTTAAAACATTATTATTTTATAACATTATTATTTTAAAACATTATTATTTTAAAACATTATTATTTCAAAACATTATTATTTCAAAACATTATTATTTTAAAACATTATTATTTTAAAACATTATTATTTTAAAACATTATTATTTTAAAACATTATTATTTTAAAACATTATTATTTCAAAACATTATTATTTTAAAACATTATTATTTTAAAACATTATTATTTTAAAACATTACTATTTCAAAACATTATTATTTTAAAACATTATTATTTTAAAACATTATTATTTTAAAACATTATTATTTTAAAACATTATTATTTTAAAACATTATTATTTCAAAACATTATTATTTTAAAACATTATTATTTTAAAACATTATTATTTTAAAACATTATTATTTCAAAACATTATTATTTCAAAACATTATTATTTTATAACATTATTATTTTAAAACATTATTATTTCAAAACATTACTATTTTAAAACATTATTATTTCAAAACATTATTATTTTAAAACATTATTATTTTAAAACATTATTATTTTAAAACATTATTATTTCAAAACATTATTATTTTAAAACATTATTATTTTAAAATATTATTATTTAAAAACATTACTATTTTAAAACATTATTATTTTAAAACATTATTATTTTAAAACATTATTATTTTAAAACATTATTATTTAACAACATTATTATTTTAAAACATTACTATTTTAAACCATTATTATTTTAAAACATTATTATTTTAAAACATTATTATTTTAAAACATTATTATTTTAAAACATTATTATTTTAAAACATTACTATTTTAAAACATTATTATTTTAAAACATTATTATTTTAAAACATTACTATTTTAAAACATTATTATTTTAAAACATTACTATTTTAAAACATTATTATTTTAAAACATTATTATTTTAAAACATTACTATTTTAAAACATTATTATTTTAAAACATTATTATTTTAAAAACTTATTATTTTAAAACATTATTATTTTAAAACATTATTATTTTAAAACATTATTATTTTACAACATTATTATTTTAAAACATTACTATTTTAAACCATTATTATTTTAAAACATTATTATTTTAAAACATTATTATTTTAAAACATTATTATTTTAAAACATTATTATTTTAAAACATTATTATTTTAAAACATTATTATTTTAAAACATTACTATTTTAAAACATTACTATTTTAAAACATTATTATTTTAAAACATTATTATTTTAAAACATTATTATTTTAAAACATTATTATTTACAACATTATTATTTCAAAACATTATTATTTTAAAACATTATTATTTTAAAAAAATTATTATTTTAAAACATTATTATTTTAAAACATTACTATTTCAAAACATTATTATTTTAAAACATTATTATTTTAAAACATTATTATTTTAAAACATTATTATTTTAAAACATTATTATTTTAAAACATTATTATTTTAAAACATTATTATTTTAAAACATTATTATTTTAAAACATTATTATTTCAAAACATTATTATTTCAAAACATTATTATTTTATAACATTATTATTTTAAAACATTATTATTTCAAAACATTATTATTTTAAAACATTATTATTTCAAAACATTATTATTTTAAAACATTATTATTTTAAAACATTATTATTTCAAAACATTATTATTTTAAAACATTATTATTTTAAAACATTATTATTTTAAAACATTACTATTTTAAAACATTACTATTTTAAAACATTACTATTTTAAAACATTATTATTTTAAAACATTATTATTTTAAAACATTATTATTTATAACATTACTATTTTAAAACATTACTATTTTAAAACATTACTATTTTAAAACATTATTATTTTAAAACATTATTATTTTAAAACATTATTATTTTAAAACATTATTATTTTAAAACATTATTATTTTAAAACATTATTATTTTAAAACATTATTATTTTAAAACATTATTATTTTATAACATTATTATTTTAAAACATTATTATTTTAAAACATTATTATTTCAAAACATTATTATTTCAAAACATTATTATTTTAAAACATTATTATTTTAAAACATTATTATTTTAAAACATTATTATTTTAAAACATTATTATTTTAAAACATTATTATTTTAAAACATTATTATTTTAAAACATTATTATTTTATAACATTATTATTTTAAAACATTATTATTTTAAAACATTATTATTTCAAAACATTATTATTTCAAAACATTATTATTTTAAAACATTATTATTTTAAAACATTATTATTTTAAAACATTATTATTTTAAAACATTATTATTTTAAAACATTATTATTTTAAAACATTATTATTTTAAAACATTATTATTTCAAAACATTATTATTTTAAAACATTATTATTTTAAAACATTACTATTTCAAAACATTATTATTTTAAAACATTATTATTTTAAAACATTATTATTTTAAAACATTATTATTTCAAAACATTATTATTTTAAAACATTATTATTTTAAAATATTATTATTTAAAAACATTACTATTTTAAAACATTATTATTTAAAAACATTATTATTTTAAAACATTATTATTTTAAAACATTATTATTTAACAACATTATTATTTTAAAACATTACTATTTTAAACCATTATTATTTTAAAACATTATTATTTTAAAACATTATTATTTTAAAACATTATTATTTTAAAACATTATTATTTTAAAACATTACTATTTTAAAACATTATTATTTTAAAACATTATTATTTTAAAACATTACTATTTTAAAACATTATTATTTTAAAACATTACTATTTTAAAACATTATTATTTTAAAACATTATTATTTTAAAACATTACTATTTTAAAACATTATTATTTTAAAACATTATTATTTTAAAAACTTATTATTTTAAAACATTATTATTTTAAAACATTATTATTTTAAAACATTATTATTTTACAACATTATTATTTTAAAACATTACTATTTTAAACCATTATTATTTTAAAACATTATTATTTTAAAACATTATTATTTTAAAACATTATTATTTTAAAACATTATTATTTTAAAACATTATTATTTTAAAACATTACTATTTTAAAACATTACTATTTTAAAACATTATTATTTTAAAACATTATTATTTTAAAACATTATTATTTTAAAACATTATTATTTCAAAACATTATTATTTCAAAACATTATTATTTTAAAACATTATTATTTTAAAACATTATTATTTTAAAACATTATTATTTTAAAACATTACTATTTCAAAACATTATTATTTTAAAACATTATTATTTTAAAACATTATTATTTTAAAACATTATTATTTTAAAACATTATTATTTCAAAACATTATTATTTTAAAACATTATTATTTCAAAACATTATTATTTTAAAACATTATTATTTTAAAACATTATTATTTCAAAACATTATTATTTTAAAACATTATTATTTTAAAACATTATTATTTTAAAACATTACTATTTTAAAACATTACTATTTTAAAACATTACTATTTTAAAACATTACTATTTTAAAACATTATTATTTTAAAACATTATTATTTTAAAACATTATTATTTATAACATTACTATTTTAAAACATTACTATTTTAAAACATTACTATTTTAAAACATTATTATTTTAAAACATTATTATTTTAAAACATTATTATTTTAAAACATTATTATTTTAAAACATTATTATTTTAAAACATTTTTATTTTAAAACATTATTATTTTATAACATTATTATTTTAAAACATTATTATTTTAAAACATTATTATTTCAAAACATTATTATTTCAAAACATTATTATTTTAAAACATTATTATTTTAAAACATTATTATTTTAAAACATTATTATTTTAAAACATTATTATTTTAAAACATTATTATTTTAAAACATTATTATTTTAAAACATTATTATTTTATAACATTATTATTTTAAAACATTATTATTTTAAAACATTATTATTTCAAAACATTATTATTTCAAAACATTATTATTTTAAAACATTATTATTTTAAAACATTATTATTTTAAAACATTATTATTTTAAAACATTATTATTTTAAAACATTATTATTTTAAAACATTATTATTTTAAAACATTATTATTTCAAAACATTATTATTTTAAAACATTATTATTTTAAAACATTACTATTTCAAAACATTATTATTTTAAAACATTATTATTTTAAAACATTATTATTTTAAAACATTATTATTTTAAAACATTATTATTTTAAAACATTATTATTTTAAAACATTATTATTTTAAAACATTATTATTTCAAAACATTATTATTTTAAAACATTATTATTTTAAAACATTATTATTTCAAAACATTATTATTTCAAAACATTATTATTTTATAACATTATTATTTTAAAACATTATTATTTCAAAACATTATTATTTTAAAACATTATTATTTCAAAACATTATTATTTTAAAACATTATTATTTTTAAACATTATTATTTTAAAACATTATTATTTCAAAACATTATTATTTTAAAACATTATTATTTTAAAATATTATTATTTAAAAACATTACTATTTTAAAACATTATTATTTTAAAACATTATTATTTTAAAACATTATTATTTTAAAACATTATTATTTTACAACATTATTATTTTAAAACATTATTATTTTAAAACATTATTATTTCAAAACATTATTATTTTATAACATTATTATTTTAAAAACATTATTATTTTAAAACATTATTATTTTAAAACATTCTTATTTTAAAACATTACTATTTTAAAACATTACTATTTTAAAACATTATTATTTTAAAACATTATTATTTTAAAACATTATTATTTTAAAACATTATTATTTTAAAACATTACTATTTCAAAACATTATTATTTTAAAACATTATTATTTTAAAACATTATTATTTTAAAACATTATTATTTTAAAACATTATTATTTTAAAACATTATTATTTTAAAACATTATTATTTTAAAACATTATTATTTTAAAACATTACTATTTTAAAACATTATTATTTTAAAACATTATTATTTTAAAACATTATTATTTTAAAACATTATTATTTCAAAACATTATTATTTTAAAACATTACTATTTTAAAACATTATTATTTTAAAACATTATTATTTTATAACATTATTATTTTAAAACATTATTATTTTAAAACATTACTATTTTAAAACATTACTATTTTAAAACATTATTATTTTATAACATTATTATTTTAAAACATTATTATTTTAAAACATTATTATTTCAAAACATTATTATTTCAAAACATTATTATTTTAAAACATTATTATTTTAAAACATTATTATTTTAAAACATTATTATTTTAAAACATTATTATTTTAAAACATTACTATTTTAAACATTATTATTTTAAAACATTATTATTTTAAAACATTATTATTTTAAAACATTATTATTTTAAAACATTATTATTTTAAAACATTATTATTTCAAAACATTATTATTTTAAAACATTATTATTTTAAAACATTATTATTTTAAAACATTACTATTTCAAAACATTATTATTTTAAAACATTATTATTTTAAAACATTATTATTTTAAAACATTATTATTTTAAAACATTATTATTTTAAAACATTATTATTTTAAAACATTATTATTTTAAAACATTATTATTTCAAAACATTATTATTTTAAAACATTATTATTTTAAAACATTATTATTTTAAAACATTATTATTTCAAAACATTATTATTTTATAACATTATTATTTTAAAACATTATTATTTCAAAACATTATTATTTTAAAACATTATTATTTTAAAACATTATTATTTTAAAACATTATTATTTAACAACATTATTATTTTAAAACATTACTATTTTAAACCATTATTATTTTAAAACATTATTATTTTAAAACATTATTATTTTAAAACATTATTATTTTAAAACATTATTATTTTAAAACATTACTATTTTAAAACATTATTATTTTAAAACATTATTATTTTAAAACATTACTATTTTAAAACATTATTATTTTAAAACATTACTATTTTAAAACATTATTATTTTAAAACATTATTATTTTAAAACATTACTATTTTAAAACATTATTATTTTAAAACATTATTATTTTAAAAACTTATTATTTTAAAACATTATTATTTTAAAACATTATTATTTTAAAACATTATTATTTTACAACATTATTATTTTAAAACATTACTATTTTAAACCATTATTATTTTAAAACATTATTATTTTAAAACATTATTATTTTAAAACATTATTATTTTAAAACATTATTATTTTAAAACATTATTATTTTAAAACATTATTATTTTAAAACATTATTATTTCAAAACATTATTATTTTAAAACATTATTATTTTAAAACATTATTATTTCAAAACATTATTATTTTAAAACATTATTATTTTAAAACATTATTATTTTAAAACATTACTATTTTAAAACATTACTATTTTAAAACATTACTATTTTAAAACATTACTATTTTAAAACATTATTATTTTAAAACATTATTATTTTAAAACATTATTATTTATAACATTACTATTTTAAAACATTACTATTTTAAAACATTACTATTTTAAAACATTATTATTTTAAAACATTATTATTTTAAAACATTATTATTTTAAAACATTATTATTTTAAAACATTATTATTTTAAAACATTTTTATTTTAAAACATTATTATTTTATAACATTATTATTTTAAAACATTATTATTTTAAAACATTATTATTTCAAAACATTATTATTTTAAAACATTATTATTTTAAAACATTATTATTTTAAAACATTATTATTTTAAAACATTATTATTTTAAAACATTATTATTTTAAAACATTATTATTTTAAAACATTATTATTTTATAACATTATTATTTTAAAACATTATTATTTTAAAACATTATTATTTCAAAACATTATTATTTCAAAACATTATTATTTTAAAACATTATTATTTTAAAACATTATTATTTTAAAACATTATTATTTTAAAACATTATTATTTTAAAACATTATTATTTTAAAACATTATTATTTTAAAACATTATTATTTTAAAACATTATTATTTCAAAACATTATTATTTTAAAACATTATTATTTTAAAACATTATTATTTCAAAACATTATTATTTCAAAACATTATTATTTTATAACATTATTATTTTAAAACATTATTATTTCAAAACATTATTATTTTAAAACATTATTATTTCAAAACATTATTATTTTAAAACATTATTATTTTTAAACATTATTATTTTAAAACATTATTATTTCAAAACATTATTATTTTAAAACATTATTATTTTAAAATATTATTATTTAAAAACATTACTATTTTAAAACATTATTATTTTAAAACATTATTATTTTAAAACATTATTATTTTAAAACATTATTATTTTACAACATTATTATTTTAAAACATTATTATTTTAAAACATTATTATTTCAAAACATTATTATTTTATAACATTATTATTTTAAAAACATTATTATTTTAAAACATTATTATTTTAAAACATTATTATTTTAAAACATTACTATTTTAAAACATTACTATTTTAAAACATTATTATTTTAAAACATTATTATTTTAAAACATTATTATTTTAAAACATTATTATTTTAAAACATTACTATTTCAAAACATTATTATTTTAAAACATTATTATTTTAAAACATTATTATTTTAAAACATTATTATTTTAAAACATTATTATTTTAAAACATTATTATTTTAAAACATTATTATTTTAAAACATTATTATTTTAAAACATTACTATTTTAAAACATTATTATTTTAAAACATTATTATTTTAAAACATTATTATTTTAAAACATTATTATTTCAAAACATTATTATTTTAAAACATTACTATTTTAAAACATTATTATTTTAAAACATTATTATTTTATAACATTATTATTTTAAAACATTATTATTTTAAAACATTACTATTTTAAAACATTACTATTTTAAAACATTATTATTTTATAACATTATTATTTTAAAACATTATTATTTTAAAACATTATTATTTCAAAACATTATTATTTCAAAACATTATTATTTTAAAACATTATTATTTTAAAACATTATTATTTTAAAACATTATTATTTTAAAACATTATTATTTTAAAACATTACTATTTTAAACATTATTATTTTAAAACATTATTATTTTAAAACATTATTATTTTAAAACATTATTATTTTAAAACATTATTATTTCAAAACATTATTATTTTAAAACATTATTATTTTAAAACATTATTATTTTAAAACATTACTATTTCAAAACATTATTATTTTAAAACATTATTATTTTAAAACATTATTATTTTAAAACATTATTATTTTAAAACATTATTATTTTAAAACATTATTATTTTAAAACATTATTATTTTAAAACATTATTATTTCAAAACATTATTATTTTAAAACATTATTATTTTAAAACATTATTATTTTAAAACATTATTATTTCAAAACATTATTATTTTATAACATTATTATTTTAAAACATTATTATTTCAAAACATTATTATTTTAAAACATTATTATTTTAAAACATTATTATTTTAAAACATTATTATTTAACAACATTATTATTTTAAAACATTACTATTTTAAACCATTATTATTTTAAAACATTATTATTTTAAAACATTATTATTTTAAAACATTATTATTTTAAAACATTACTATTTTAAAACATTATTATTTTAAAACATTATTATTTTAAAACATTACTATTTTAAAACATTATTATTTTAAAACATTACTATTTTAAAACATTATTATTTTAAAACATTATTATTTTAAAACATTACTATTTTAAAACATTATTATTTTAAAACATTATTATTTTAAAAACTTATTATTTTAAAACATTATTATTTTAAAACATTATTATTTTAAAACATTATTATTTTACAACATTATTATTTTAAAACATTACTATTTTAAACCATTATTATTTTAAAACATTATTATTTTAAAACATTATTATTTTAAAACATTATTATTTTAAAACATTATTATTTTAAAACATTATTATTTTAAAACATTATTATTTTAAAACATTACTATTTTAAAACATTACTATTTTAAAACATTATTATTTTAAAACATTATTATTTTAAAACATTATTATTTTAAAACATTATTATTTCAAAACATTATTATTTTAAAACATTATTATTTTAAAACATTATTATTTTAAAACATTATTATTTTAAAACATTACTATTTCAAAACATTATTATTTTAAAACATTATTATTTTAAAACATTATTATTTTAAAACATTATTATTTTAAAACATTATTATTTCAAAACATTATTATTTTAAAACATTATTATTTCAAAACATTATTATTTTAAAACATTATTATTTTAAAACATTATTATTTCAAAACATTATTATTTTAAAACATTATTATTTTAAAACATTATTATTTTAAAACATTACTATTTTAAAACATTACTATTTTAAAACATTACTATTTTAAAACATTACTATTTTAAAACATTATTATTTTAAAACATTATTATTTTAAACATTATTATTTATAACATTACTATTTTAAAACATTACTATTTTAAAACATTACTATTTTAAAACATTATTATTTTAAAACATTATTATTTTAAAACATTATTATTTTAAAACATTATTATTTTAAAACATTATTATTTTAAAACATTATTATTTTAAAACATTATTATTTTATAACATTATTATTTTAAAACATTATTATTTTAAAACATTATTATTTCAAAACATTATTATTTTAAAACATTATTATTTTAAAACATTATTATTTTAAAACATTATTATTTTAAAACATTATTATTTTAAAACATTATTATTTTAAAACATTATTATTTTAAAACATTATTATTTTAAAACATTATTATTTTATAACATTATTATTTTAAAACATTATTATTTTAAAACATTATTATTTCAAAACATTATTATTTCAAAACATTATTATTTTAAAACATTATTATTTTAAAACATTATTATTTTAAAACATTATTATTTTAAAACATTATTATTTTAAAACATTATTATTTTAAAACATTATTATTTTAAAACATTATTATTTCAAAACATTATTATTTTAAAACATTATTATTTTAAAACATTACTATTTCAAAACATTATTATTTTAAAACATTATTATTTTAAAACATTATTATTTTAAAACATTATTATTTTAAAACATTATTATTTTAAAACATTATTATTTTAAAACATTATTATTTTAAAACATTATTATTTCAAAACATTATTATTTTAAAACATTATTATTTTAAAACATTATTATTTCAAAACATTATTATTTCAAAACATTATTATTTTATAACATTATTATTTTAAAACATTATTATTTCAAAACATTATTATTTTAAAACATTATTATTTCAAAACATTATTATTTTAAAACATTATTATTTTTAAACATTATTATTTTAAAACATTATTATTTTAAAACATTATTATTTTAAAATATTATTATTTAAAAACATTACTATTTTAAAACATTATTATTTTAAAACATTATTATTTTAAAACATTATTATTTTAAAACATTATTATTTTACAACATTATTATTTTAAAACATTATTATTTTAAAACATTATTATTTCAAAACATTATTATTTTATAACATTATTATTTTAAATACATTATTATTTTAAAACATTATTATTTTAAAACATTATTATTTTAAAACATTACTATTTTAAAACATTACTATTTTAAAACATTATTATTTTAAAACATTATTATTTTAAAACATTATTATTTTAAAACATTATTATTTTAAAACATTACTATTTCAAAACATTATTATTTTAAAACATTATTATTTTAAAACATTATTATTTTAAAACATTATTATTTTAAAACATTATTATTTTAAAACATTATTATTTTAAAACATTATTATTTTAAAACATTATTATTTTAAAACATTACTATTTTAAAACATTATTATTTTAAAACATTATTATTTTAAAACATTATTATTTTAAAACATTATTATTTCAAAACATTATTATTTTAAAACATTACTATTTTAAAACATTATTATTTTAAAACATTATTATTTTATAACATTATTATTTTAAAACATTATTATTTTAAAACATTACTATTTTAAAACATTACTATTTTAAAACATTATTATTTTATAACATTATTATTTTAAAACATTATTATTTTAAAACATTATTATTTCAAAACATTATTATTTCAAAACATTATTATTTTAAAACATTATTATTTTAAAACATTATTATTTTAAAACATTATTATTTTAAAACATTATTATTTTAAAACATTACTATTTTAAACATTATTATTTTAAAACATTATTATTTTAAAACATTATTATTTTAAAACATTATTATTTTAAAACATTATTATTTTAAAACATTATTATTTCAAAACATTATTATTTTAAAACATTATTATTTTAAAACATTATTATTTTAAAACATTACTATTTCAAAACATTATTATTTTAAAACATTATTATTTTAAAACATTATTATTTTAAAACATTATTATTTTAAAACATTATTATTTTAAAACATTATTATTTTAAAACATTATTATTTCAAAACATTATTATTTTAAAACATTATTATTTTAAAACATTATTATTTTAAAACATTATTATTTCAAAACATTATTATTTTATAACATTATTATTTTAAAACATTATTATTTCAAAACATTATTATTTTAAAACATTATTATTTCAAAACATTATTATTTTAAAACATTATTATTTTAAAACATTATTATTTTAAAACATTATTATTTCAAAACATTATTATTTTAAAACATTATTATTTTAAAATATTATTATTTAAAAACATTACTATTTTAAAACATTATTATTTTAAAACATTATTATTTTAAAACATTATTATTTTAAAACATTACTATTTTAAAACATTATTATTTTAAAACATTATTATTTAAAAACATTATTATTTTAAAACATTACTATTTTAAAACATTACTATTTTAAAACATTATTATTTTAAAACATTATTATTTTAACACATTATTATTTTAAAACATTATTATTTCAAAACATTATTATTTCAAAACATTATTATTTTAAAACATTATTATTTTAAAACATTATTATTTTAAAACATTATTATTTCAAAACATTATTATTTCAAAACATTATTATTTTATAACATTATTTTAAAACATTATTATTTCAAAACATTACTATTTTAAAACATTATTATTTCAAAACATTATTATTTTAAAACATTCTTATTTTAAAACATTATTATTTTAAAACATTATTATTTCAAAACATTATTATTTTAAAACATTATTATTTTAAAATATTATTATTTAAAAACATTACTATTTTAAAACATTATTATTTTAAAACATTATTATTTTAAAACATTATTATTTTAAAACATTATTATTTAACAACATTATTATTTTAAAACATTACTATTTTAAACCATTATTATTTTAAAACATTATTATTTTAAAACATTATTATTTTAAAACATTATTATTTTAAAACATTATTATTTTAAAACATTACTATTTTAAAACATTATTATTTTAAAACATTATTATTTTAAAACATTATTATTTTAAAACATTATTATTTCAAAACATTATTATTTCAAAACATTATTATTTTAAAACATTATTATTTTAAAACATTATTATTTTAAAACATTATTATTTTAAAACATTACTATTTCAAAACATTATTATTTTAAAACATTATTATTTTAAAACATTATTATTTTAAAACATTATTATTTTAAAACATTATTATTTTAAAACATTATTATTTTAAAA
>NC_136527.1:71671991-71811384 GCF_053919585.1 Euprymna scolopes | reverse complement strand
TTATTTTAAAACATTATTATTTTAAAACATTATTATTTTAAAACATTATTATTTTAAAACATTATTATTTCAAAACATTATTATTTTAAAACATTATTATTTTAAAACATTATTATTTTAAAACATTACTATTTCAAAACATTATTATTTTAAAACATTATTATTTAAAACATTATTATTTTAAAACATTATTATTTAAAACATTATTATTTTAAAACATTATTATTTTAAAACATTATTATTTTAAAACATTATTATTTCAAAACATTATTATTTTTAAAACATTATTATTTTAAAACATTATTATTTTAAAACATTATTATTTCAAAACATTATTATTTTATAACATTATTATTTTAAAACATTATTATTTCAAAACATTATTATTTTAAAACATTATTATTTTAAAACATTATTATTTTAAAACATTATTATTTAACAACATTATTATTTTAAAACATTACTATTTTAAACCATTATTATTTAAAACATTATTATTTTAAAACATTATTATTTTAAAACATTATTATTTTAAAACATTATTATTTTAAAACATTACTATTTTAAAACATTATTATTTTAAAAACATTATTATTTTAAAACATTACTATTTTAAAACATTATTATTTTAAAACATTATATTTTAAAACATTATTATTTTAAAACATTATTATTTTAAAACATTACTATTTTAAAACATTATTATTTTAAAACATTATTATTTTAAAAACTTATTATTTTAAAACATTATTATTTTAAAACATTATTATTTTTAAAAACATTATTATTTTACAACATTATTATTTTAAAACATTACTATTTTAAACCATTATTATTTTAAAACATTATTATTTTAAAACATTATTATTTTAAAACATTATTATTTTAAAACATTATTATTTTAAAACATTATTATTTTAAAACATTATTATTTTAAAACATTACTATTTTAAAACATTACTATTTTAAAACATTATTATTTTAAAACATTATTATTTTAAAACATTATTATTTTAAAACATTATTATTTCAAAACATTATTATTTTATAACATTATTATTTTAAAACATTATTATTTTAAAACATTATTATTTTAAAACATTATTATTTTAAAACATTACTATTTCAAAACATTATTATTTTAAAACATTATTATTTTAAAACATTATTATTTTAAAAACATTATTATTTTAAAACATTATTATTTCAAAACATTATTATTTTAAAACATTATTATTTCAAAACATTATTATTTTAAAACATTATTATTTTAAAACATTATTATTTCAAAACATTATTATTTTAAAACATTATTATTTTAAAACATTATTATTTTAAAACATTACTATTTTAAAACATTACTATTTTAAAACATTACTATTTTAAAACATTACTATTTTAAAACATTATTATTTTAAAACATTATTATTTTAAAACATTATTATTTATAACATTACTATTTTAAAACATTACTATTTTAAAACATTACTATTTTAAAACATTATTATTTTAAAACATTATTATTTTAAAACATTATTATTTTAAAACATTATTATTTTAAAACATTATTATTTTAAAACATTATTATTTTAAAACATTATTATTTTATAACATTATTATTTTAAAACATTATTATTTTAAAACATTATTATTTCAAAACATTATTATTTCAAAACATTATTATTTTAAAACATTATTATTTTAAACATTATTATTTTAAAACATTATTATTTTAAAACATTATTATTTTAAAACATTATTATTTTAAAACATTATTATTTTAAAACATTATTATTTTATAACATTATTATTTTAAAACATTATTATTTTAAAACATTATTATTTCAAAACATTATTATTTCAAAACATTATTATTTTAAAACATTATTATTTTAAAACATTATTATTTTAAAACATTATTATTTTAAAACATTATTATTTTAAAACATTATTATTTTAAAACATTATTATTTTAAAACATTATTATTTCAAAACATTATTATTTTAAAACATTATTATTTTAAAAACATTACTATTTCAAAACATTATTATTTTAAAACATTATTATTTTAAAACATTATTATTTTAAAACATTATTATTTTAAAACATTATTATTTTAAAACATTATTATTTTAAAACATTATTATTTTAAAACATTATTATTTCAAAACATTATTATTTTAAAACATTATTATTTTAAAACATTATTATTTCAAAACATTATTATTTCAAAACATTATTATTTTATAACATTATTATTTTAAAACATTATTATTTCAAAACATTATTATTTTAAAACATTATTATTTCAAAACATTATTATTTTAAAACATTATTATTTTTAAACATTATTATTTTAAAACATTATTATTTCAAAACATTATTATTTTAAAACATTATTATTTTAAAATATTATTATTTAAAAACATTACTATTTTAAAACATTATTATTTTAAAACATTATTATTTTAAAACATTATTATTTTAAAACATTATTATTTTACAACATTATTATTTTAAAACATTATTATTTTAAAACATTATTATTTCAAAACATTATTATTTTATAACATTATTATTTTAAAAACATTATTATTTTAAAACATTATTATTTTAAAACATTATTATTTTAAAACATTACTATTTTAAAACATTACTATTTTAAAACATTATTATTTTAAAACATTATTATTTTAAAACATTATTATTTTAAAACATTATTATTTTAAAACATTACTATTTCAAAACATTATTATTTTAAAACATTATTATTTTAAAACATTATTATTTTAAAACATTATTATTTTAAAACATTATTATTTTAAAACATTATTATTTTAAAACATTATTATTTTAAAACATTATTATTTTAAAACATTACTATTTTAAAACATTATTATTTTAAAACATTATTATTTTAAAACATTATTATTTTAAAACAATATTATTTCAAAACATTATTATTTTAAAACATTACTATTTTAAAACATTATTATTTTAAAACATTATTATTTTATAACATTATTATTTTAAAACATTATTATTTTAAAACATTACTATTTTAAAACATTACTATTTTAAAACATTATTATTTTATAACATTATTATTTTAAAAACATTATTATTTTAAAACATTATTATTTCAAAACATTATTATTTCAAAACATTATTATTTTAAAACATTATTATTTTAAAACATTATTATTTTAAAACATTATTATTTTAAAACATTACTATTTTAAACATTATTATTTTAAAACATTATTATTTTAAAACATTATTATTTTAAAACATTATTATTTTAAAACATTATTATTTCAAAACATTATTATTTTAAAACATTATTATTTTAAAACATTATTATTTTAAAACATTACTATTTCAAAACATTATTATTTTAAAACATTATTATTTTAAAACATTATTATTTTAAAACATTATTATTTTAAAACATTATTATTTTAAAACATTATTATTTTAAAACATTATTATTTTAAAACATTATTATTTCAAAACATTATTATTTTAAAACATTTATTATTTTAAAACATTATTATTTTAAAACATTATTATTTCAAAACATTATTATTTTATAACATTATTATTTTAAAACATTATTATTTCAAAACATTATTATTTTTAAAACATTATTATTTCAAAACATTATTATTTTAAAACATTATTATTTTAAAACATTATTATTTTAAAACATTATTATTTCAAAACATTATTATTTTAAAACATTATTATTTTAAAATATTATTATTTAAAAACATTACTATTTTAAAACATTATTATTTTAAAACATTATTATTTTAAAACATTATTATTTTAAAACATTACTATTTTAAAACATTATTATTTTAAAACATTATTATTTAAAAACATTATTATTTTAAAACATTACTATTTTAAAACATTACTATTTTAAAACATTATTATTTTAAAACATTATTATTTTAACACATTATTATTTTAAAACATTATTATTTCAAAACATTATTATTTCAAAACATTATTATTTTAAAACATTATTATTTAAAAACATTATTATTTTAAAACATTATTATTTCAAAACATTATTATTTCAAAACATTATTATTTTATAACATTATTATTTTAAAACATTATTATTTCAAAACATTACTATTTTAAAACATTATTATTTCAAAACATTATTATTTTAAAACATTATTATTTTAAAACATTATTATTTTAAAACATTATTATTTCAAAACATTATTATTTTAAAACATTATTATTTTAAAATATTATTATTTAAAAACATTACTATTTTAAAACATTATTATTTTAAAACATTATTATTTTAAAACATTATTATTTTAAAACATTATTATTTAACAACATTATTATTTTAAAACATTACTATTTTAAACCATTATTATTTTAAAACATTATTATTTTAAAACATTATTATTTTAAAACATTATTATTTTAAAACATTATTATTTTAAAACATTACTATTTTAAAACATTATTATTTTAAAACATTATTATTTTAAAACATTATTATTTTAAAACATCATTATTTCAAAACATTATTATTTCAAAACATTATTATTTTAAAACATTATTATTTTAAAACATTATTATTTTAAAACATTATTATTTTAAAACATTACTATTTCAAAACATTATTATTTTAAAACATTATTATTTTAAAACATTATTATTTTAAAACATTATTATTTTAAAACATTATTATTTTAAAACATTATTATTTTAAAACATTATTATTTTAAAACATTATTATTTCAAAACATTATTATTTTAAAACATTATTATTTTAAAACATTATTATTTTAAAACATTTTTATTTCAAAACATTATTATTTCAAAACATTATTATTTTATAACATTATTATTTTAAAACATTATTATTTCAAAACATTATTATTTTAAAACATTATTATTTCAAAACATTATTATTTTAAAACATTATTATTTTAAAACATTATTATTTCAAAACATTATTATTTTAAAACATTATTATTTTAAAACATTATTATTTTAAAACATTACTATTTTAAAACATTACTATTTTAAAACATTACTATTTTAAAACATTACTATTTTAAAACATTATTATTTTAAAACATTATTATTTTAAAACATTATTATTTATAACATTACTATTTTAAAACATTACTATTTTAAAACATTACTATTTTAAAACATTATTATTTTAAAACATTATTATTTTAAAACATTATTATTTTAAAACATTATTATTTTAAAACATTATTATTTTAAAACATTATTATTTTAAAACATTATTATTTTATAACATTATTATTTTAAAACATTATTATTTTAAAACTTATTATTTTAAAACATTATTATTTCAAAACATTATTATTTCAAAACATTATTATTTTAAAACATTATTATTTTAAAACATTATTATTTTAAAACATTATTATTTTAAAACATTATTATTTTAAAACATTATTATTTTAAAACATTATTTTTTTATAACATTATTATTTTAAAACATTATTATTTTAAAACATTATTATTTCAAAACATTATTATTTCAAAACATTATTATTTTAAAACATTATTATTTTAAAACATTATTATTTCAAAACATTATTATTTTAAAACATTATTATTTTAAAACATTATTATTTTAAAACATTATTATTTCAAAACATTATTATTTTAAAACAATATTATTTTAAAACATTACTATTTCAAAACATTATTATTTTAAACATTATTATTTAAAAACATTATTATTTTAAAACATTATTATTTTAAAACATTATTATTTTAAAACATTATTATTTTAAAACATTATTATTTTAAAACATTATTATTTCAAAACATTATTATTTTAAAACATTATTATTTTAAAACATTATTATTTTAAAACATTATTATTTCAAAACATTATTATTTTATAACATTATTATTTTAAAACATTATTATTTCAAAACATTATTATTTTAAAACATTATTATTTCAAAACATTATTATTTTAAAACATTATTATTTTAAAACATTATTATTTTAAAACATTATTATTTCAAAACATTATTATTTTAAAACATTATTATTTTAAAACATTATTATTTTAAAACATTACTATTTTAAAACATTACTATTTTAAAACATTACTATTTTAAAACATTAACTATTTTAAAACATTATTATTTTAAAACATTATTATTTTAAAACATTATTATTTTATAACATTATTATTTTAAAACATTATTATTTTAAAACATTATTATTTTAAAACATTCTTATTTTAAAACATTATTATTTTAAAACATTATTATTTTAAAACATTCTTATTTTAAAACATTATTATTTTATAACATTATTATTTTAAAACATTATTATTTTAAAACATTATTATTTTAAAACATTATTATTTTAAAACATTATTATTTTAAAACATTCTTATTTTAAAACATTATTATTTTATAACATTATTATTTTAAAACATTATTATTTTAAAACATTATTATTTTAAAACATTATTATTTTAAAACATTACTATTTTAAAACATTATTATTTTAAAACATTATTATTTGAAAACATTATTATTTCAAAACATTATTATTTTAAAACATTATTATTTTAAAACATTATTATTTTATAACATTATTATTTCAAAACATTACTATTTTAAAACATTACTATTTTAAAACATTATTATTTTAAAACATTATTATTTTAAAACATTATTATTTTAAAACATTCTTATTTTAAAACATTATTATTTTAAAACATTATTATTTTAAAACATTACTATTTTAAAACATTATTATTTTAAAACATTATTATTTTAAAACATTACTATTTTAAAACATTATTATTTTAAAACATTATTATTTTAAAACATTATTATTTTAAAACATTATTATTTTAAAACATTATTATTTGAAAACATTCTTATTTTAAAACATTATTATTTTAAAACATTACTTTTTTAAAACATTATTATTTTAAAACATTATTATTTTAAAACATTATTATTTTAAAACATTATTATTTTAAAACATTATTATTTTATAACATTATTATTTCAAAACATTACTATTTTAAAACATTACTATTTTAAAACATTATTATTTTAAAACATTATTATTTTAAAACATTCTTATTTTAAAACATTATTATTTTAAAACATTATTATTTTAAAACATTACTATTTTAAAACATTACTATTTTAAAACATTATCATTTTAAAACATTACTATTTTAAAACATTATTATTTTAAAACATTATTATTTTAAAAACATTATTATTTTAAAACATTATTATTTTAAAACATTATTATTTTAAAACATTCTTATTTTAAAACATTATTATTTTATAACATTAATTATTTTAAAACATTATTATTTTAAAACATTATTATTTTAAAACATTATTATTTTAAAACATTCTTATTTTAAAACATTATTATTTTATAACATTATTATTTTAAAACATTATTATTTTAAAACATTATTATTTTAAAACATTATTATTTTAAAACATTCTTATTTTAAAACATTCTTATTTTAAAACATTCTTATTTTAAAACATTACTATTTTAAAACATTACTATTTTAAAACATTATCATTTTAAAACATTATTATTTTAAAACATTATTATTTTAAAACATTATTATTTTAAAACATTATTATTTTAAAACATTATTATTTTAAATCATTCTTATTTTAAAACATTATTATTTTAAAACATTCTTATTTTAAAACATAATTATTTTATAACATTATTATTTTAAAACATTATTATTTTAAAACATTATTATTTTAAAACATTATTATTTTTAAAACATTCTTATTTTAAAACATTATTATTTTATAACATTATTATTTTAAAACATTATTATTTTAAAACATTATTATTTTAAAACATTATTATTTTAAAACATTACTATTTTAAAACATTATTATTTTAAAACATTATTATTTTAAAACATTATTATTTCAAAACATTATTATTTTAAAACATTATTATTTTATAACATTATTAATTTCCAGACATTACTATTTTAAAACATTACTATTTTAAAACATTATTATTTTAAAACATTATTATTTTAAAACATTATTATTTTAAAACATTCTTATTTTAAAACATTCTTTATTTTAAAACATTTTTTATTTTAAAACATTACTATTTTAAAACATTACTATTTTAAAAACATTAATGTTTTAAAACATTATTATTTTAAAACATTATTATTTTTAAAACATTACTATTTTAAAAACATTATTATTTTAAAACATTATTATTTTAAAACATTACTATTTTATAACATTACTATTTTAAAACATTATTATTTTAAAACATTATTATTTTAAAACATTATTATTTTTAAAACATTACTATTTTAAAAACATTATTATTTTAAAACATTATTATTTAAAAACATTACTATTTTTAAAACATTACTATTTTAAAACATTATTATTTTAAAACATTATTATTTTAAAACATTATTATTTTAAAACATTATTATTTCAAAACATTATTATTTCAAAACATTATTATTTTAAAACATTATTATTTTAAAAACATTATTATTTTAAAACATTACTATTTCAAAACATTATTATTTTAAAACATTATTATTTTAAAACATTATTATTTTAAAACATTATTATTTTAAAACATTATTATTTTAAAACATTATTATTTTAAAACATTATTATTTTAAAACATTATTATTTCAAAACACATTATTATTTTAAAACCATTATTATTTTAAAACATTATTATTTTAAAACATTATTATTTCAAAACATTATTATTTCAAAAACATTATTATTTTATAACATTATTATTTTAAAACATTATTATTTCAAAACATTATTATTTTAAAACATTATTATTTCAAAACATTATTACTTTAAAACATTATTATTTTAAAACATTATTATTTTAAAACATTACTATTTTAAAACATTACTATTTTAAAACATTACTATTTTAAAACATTACTATTTTAAAAACATTATTATTTTAAAACATTATTATTTTAAAACATTATTATTTTATAACATTATTATTTTAAAACATTATTATTTTAAAACATTATTATTTTAAAACATTCTTATTTTAAAACATTATTATTTTAAAACATTATTATTTTAAAACATTCTTATTTTAAAACATTATTATTTTATAACATTATTATTTTAAAACATTATTATTTTAAAACATTATTATTTTAAAACATTATTATTTTAAAACATTATTATTTTAAAACATTCTTATATTAAAAACATTATTATTTTATAACATTATTATTTTAAAACATTAATTATTTTAAAACATTATTATTTTAAAAACATTATTATTTTAAAACATTACTATTTTAAAACATTATTATTTTAAAACATTATTATTTGAAAACATTATTATTTCAAAACTATTATTATTTTAAAACATTATTATTTTAAAAACATTATTATTTTATAACATTATTATTTCAAAACATTACTATTTTAAAACATTACTATTGTTAAAACATTATTATTTTAAAACATTATTATTTTAAAACATTATTATTTTAAAACATTCTTATTTTAAAACATTATTATTTTAAAACATTATTATTTTAAAACATTACTATTTTAAAACATTATTATTTTAAAACATTATTATTTTAAAACATTACTATTTTAAAACATTATTATTTTAAAACATTATTATTTTAAAACATTATTATTTTAAAACATTATTATTTTAAAACATTATTATTTTAAAACATTCTTATTTTAAAACATTATTATTTTAAAACATTACTATTTTAAAACATTATTATTTTAAAAAATTATTATTTTAAAACATTATTATTTTAAAACATTATTATTTTAAAACATTATTATTTTATAACATTATTATTTCAAAACATTACTATTTTAAAACATTACTATTTTAAAACATTATTATTTTAAAACATTATTATTTTAAAACATTCTTATTTTAAAACATTATTATTTTAAAACATTATTATTTTAAAACATTACTATTTTAAAACATTACTATTTTAAAACATTATCATTTTAAAACATTACTATTTTAAAACATTATTATTTTAAAAACATTATTGTTTTAAAAACATTATTATTTTAAAACATTATTATTTTAAAACATTCTTATTTTAAAACATTATTATTTTATAACATTATTAATTTTAAAACATTATTATTTTAAAACATTATTATTTTAAAACATTCTTATTTTAAAACATTACTATTTTAAAACATTATCATTTTAAAACATTACTATTTTAAAACATTATTATTTTAAAAACATTATTATTTTAAAACATTATTATTTTAAAACATTATTATTTTAAAACATTATTATTTTAAAACATTCTTATTTTAAAACATTATTATTTTAAAACATTATTATTTTAAAACATTCTTATTTTAAAACATAATTATTTTATAACATTATTATTTTAAAACATTATTATTTTTAAAACATTATTATTTTAAAACATTATTATTTTAAAACATTCTTATTTTAAAACATTATTATTTTATAACATTATTATTTTAAAACATTATTATTTTAAAACATTATTATTTTAAAACATTATTATTTTTAAACATTACTATTTTAAAACATTATTATTTTAAAACATTATTATTTTAAAACATTATTATTTCAAAACATTATTATTTTAAAACATTATTATTTTATAACATTATTATTTCAAAACATTACTATTTTAAAACATTACTATTTTAAAACATTATTATTTTAAAACATTATTATTTTAAAACATTATTATTTTAAAACATTCTTATTTTAAAACATTCTTATTTTAAAACATTTTTATTTTAAAAACATTACTATTTTAAAACATTACTATTTTAAAACATTAATGTTTTAAAACATTATTATTTTAAAACATTATTATTTTTAAAACATTACTATTTTAAAACATTATTATTTTAAAACATTATTATTTTAAAACATTACTATTTTATAACATTACTATTTTAAAACATTATTATTTTAAAACATTATTATTTTAAAACATTATTATTTTAAAACATTACTATTTTAAAACATTATTATTTTTAAAACATTATTATTTTAAAACATTCTTATTTTAAAACATTATTATTTTAAAACATTATTATTTTAAAACATTATTATTTTAAAACATTATTATTTTAAAACATTATTATTTTAAAACATTATTATTTTAAAACATTATTATTTTAAAACATTATTATTTTAAAACATTACTATTTTAAAACATTATTATTTTAAAACATTACTATTTTAAAACATTATCATTTTAAAACATTATTATTTTAAAAACATTATTATTTTAAAACATTCTTATTTTAAAACATTATTATTTTAAAACATTATTATTTTAAAACATTACTATTTTATAACATTATTATTTTAAAACATTATTATTTTAAAACATTACTATTTTAAAACATTATTATTTTAAAACATTATTATTTTAAAACATTATTATTTTATTACATTATTATTTAAAAACATTATTATTTTAAAACATTACTATTTTAAAACATTACTATTTTAAAACATTATTATTTTAAAACATTATTATTTTAAAACATTATTATTTTAAAACATTATTATTTCAAAACATTATTATTTCAAAACATTATTATTTTAAAACATTATTATTTTAAAACATTATTATTTTAAAACATTACTATTTCAAAACATTATTATTTTAAAACATTATTATTTTAAAACATTATTATTTTAAAACATTATTATTTTAAAACATTATTATTTTAAAACATTATTATTTTAAAACATTATTATTTTAAAACATTATTATTTTAAAACATTATTATTTCAAAACATTATTATTTTAAAACATTATTATTTTAAAACATTATTATTTTAAAACATTATTATTTCAAAACATTATTATTTCAAAACATTATTATTTTAAAACATTATTATTTCAAAACATTATTATTTTAAAACATTATTATTTCAAAACATTATTATTTTAAAACATTATTATTTTAAAACATTATTATTTCAAAACATTATTATTTCAAAACATTATTATTTTAAAACATTATTATTTTAAAACATTATTATTTTAAAACATTACTATTTTAAAACATTACTATTTTAAAACATTACTATTTTAAAACATTACTATTTTAAAACATTATTATTTTAAAACATTATTATTTTAAAACATTATTATTTTATAACATTATTATTTTAAAACATTATTATTTTAAAACATTATCATTTTAAAACATTATTATTTTAAAACATTATTATTTTAAAACATTCTTATTTTAAAACATTATTATTTTAAAACATTCTTATTTTAAAACATTATTATTTTATAACATTATTATTTTAAAACATTATTATTTTAAAACATTATTATTTTAAAACATTATTATTTTAAAACATTATTATTTTAAAACATTCTTATTTTAAAACATTTTTATTTTATAACATTATTATTTTAAAACATTATTATTTTAAAACATTATTATTTTAAAACATTATTATTTTAAAACATTACTATTTTAAAACATTATTATTTTAAAACATTATTATTTGAAAACATTATTATTTTAAAACATTATTATTTTATAACATTATTATTTCAAAACATTACTATTTTAAAACATTACTATTTTAAAACATTATTATTTTAAAACATTATTATTTTAAAACATTCTTATTTTAAAACATTCTTATTTTAAAACATTATTATTTTAAAACATTATTATTTTAAAACATTACTATTTTAAAACATTATTATTTTAAAACATTATTATTTTAAAACATTACTATTTTAAAACATTATTATTTTAAAACATTATTTTTTTAAAACATTATTATTTTAAAACATTATTATTTTAAAACATTATTATTTTAAAACATTCTTATTTTAAAACATTATTATTTTAAAACATTACTATTTTAAAACATTATTATTTTAAAACATTATTATTTTAAAACATTATTATTTTAAAACATTATTATTTTAAAACATTATTATTTTATAACATTATTATTTCAAAACATTACTATTTTAAAACATTACTATTTTAAAACATTATTATTTTAAAACATTATTATTTTAAAACATTATTTTAAAACATTATTATTTTAAAACATTATTATTTTAAAACATTATTATTTTAAAACATTACTATTTTAAAACATTACTATTTTAAAACATTATCATTTTAAAACATTACTATTTTAAAACATTATTATTTTAAAACATTATTATTTTAAAAAATTATTATTTTAAAACATTATTATTTTAAAACATTATTATTTTAAAACATTATTATTTTATAACATTATTATTTTAAAACATTATTATTTTAAAACATTATTATTTTAAAACATTATTATTTTAAAACATTCTTATTTTAAAACATTCTTATTTTAAAACATTATTATTTTATAACATTATTATTTTAAAACATTATTATTTTAAAACATTATTATTTTAAAACATTATTCTTTTAAAACATTATTATTTTAAAACATTATTATTTTAAAACATTCTTATTTTAAAACATTCTTATTTTAAAACATTACTATTTTAAAACATTATCATTTTAAAACATTACTATTTTAAAACATTATTATTTTAAAACATTATTATTTTAAAACATTATTATTTTAAAACATTATTATTTTAAAACATTATTATTTTAAAACATTATTATTTTAAAACATTATTATTTTAAAACATTCTTATTTTAAAACATTATTATTTTATAACATTATTATTTTAAAACATTATTATTTTAAAACATTATTATTTTAAAACATTCTTATTTTAAAACATTATTATTTTATAACATTATTATTTTAAAACATTATTATTTTAAAACATTCTTATTTTAAAACATTATTATTTTAAAACATTACTATTTTAAAACATTATTATTTTAAAACATTATTATTTTAAAACATTATTATTTCAAAACATTATTATTTTAAAACATTATTATTTTATAACATTATTATTTCAAAACATTACTATTTTAAAACATTACTATTTTAAAACATTATTATTTTAAAACATTATTATTTTAAAACATTATTATTTTAAAACATTCTTATTTTAAAACATTCTTATTTTAAAACATTTTTATTTTAAAACATTACTATTTTATAACATTACTATTTTAAAACATTATTATTTTAAAACATTATTATTTTAAAACATTATTATTTTAAAACATTACTATTTTAAAACATTATTATTTTAAAACATTATTATTTTAAAACATTCTTATTTTAAAACATTATTATTTTAAAACATTATTATTTTAAAACATTATTATTTTAAAACATTATTATTTTAAAACATTATTATTTTAAAACATTATTATTTTAAAACATTACTATTTTAAAACATTATTATTTTAAAACATTACTATTTTAAAACATTATCATTTTAAAACATTATTATTTTAAAACATTATTATTTTAAAACATTCTTATTTTAAAACATTATTATTTTAAAACATTATTTTAAAACATTATTATTTTATAACATAATTATTTTAAAACATTATTATTTTAAAACATTATTATTTTAAAACATTATTATTTTAAAACATTATTATTTTAAAACATTATTATTTTAAAACATTATTATTTTAAAACATTATTATTTTATAACATTATTATTTTAAAACATTACTATTTTAAAACATTACTATTTTAAAACATTATTATTTTAAAACATTATTATTTTAAAACATTATTATTTTAAAACATTATTATTTTAAAACATTATTATTTTAAAACATTACTATTTCAAAACATTATTATTTTAAAACATTATTATTTTAAAACATTATTATTTTAAAACATTATTATTTTAAAACATTATTATTTTAAAACATTATTATTTTAAAACATTATTATTTTAAAACATTATTATTTTAAAACATTACTATTTTAAAACATTATTATTTTAAAACATTATTATTTTAAAACATTATTATTTTAAAACATTATTATTTCAAAACATTATTATTTTAAAACATTACTATTTTAAAACATTATTATTTTAAAACATTATTATTTTATAACATTATTATTTTAAAACATTATTATTTTAAAACATTACTATTTTAAAACATTACTATTTTAAAACATTATTATTTTATAACATTATTATTTTAAAACATTATTATTTTAAAACATTATTATTTCAAAACATTATTATTTCAAAACATTATTATTTTAAAACATTATTATTTTAAAACATTATTATTTTAAAACATTATTATTTTAAAACATTACTATTTTAAACATTATTATTTTAAAACATTATTATTTTAAAACATTATTATTTTAAAACATTATTATTTTAAAACATTATTATTTCAAAACATTATTATTTTAAAACATTATTATTTTAAAACATTATTATTTTAAAACATTACTATTTCAAAACATTATTATTTTAAAACATTATTATTTTAAAACATTATTATTTTAAAACATTATTATTTTAAAACATTATTATTTTAAAACATTATTATTTTAAAACATTATTATTTTAAAACATTATTATTTCAAAACATTATTATTTTAAAACATTATTATTTTAAAACATTATTATTTTAAAACATTATTATTTCAAAACATTATTATTTTATAACATTATTATTTTAAAACATTATTATTTCAAAACATTATTATTTTAAAACATTATTATTTCAAAACATTATTATTTTAAAACATTATTATTTTAAAACATTATTATTTTAAAACATTATTATTTCAAAACATTATTATTTTAAAACATTATTATTTTAAAATATTATTATTTAAAAACATTACTATTTTAAAACATTATTATTTTAAAACATTATTATTTTAAAACATTATTATTTTAAAACATTACTATTTTAAAACATTATTATTTTAAAACATTATTATTTAAAAACATTATTATTTTAAAACATTACTATTTTAAAACATTACTATTTTAAAACATTATTATTTTAAAACATTATTATTTTAACACATTATTATTTTAAAACATTATTATTTCAAAACATTATTATTTCAAAACATTATTATTTTAAAACATTATTATTTAAAAACATTATTATTTTAAAACATTATTATTTCAAAACATTATTATTTCAAAACATTATTATTTTATAACATTATTATTTTAAAACATTATTATTTCAAAACATTACTATTTTAAAACATTATTATTTCAAAACATTATTATTTTAAAACATTATTATTTTAAAACATTATTATTTTAAAACATTATTATTTCAAAACATTATTATTTTAAAACATTATTATTTTAAAATATTATTATTTAAAAACATTACTATTTTAAAACATTATTATTTTAAAACATTATTATTTTAAAACATTATTATTTTAAAACATTATTATTTAACAACATTATTATTTTAAAACATTACTATTTTAAACCATTATTATTTTAAAACATTATTATTTTAAAACATTATTATTTTAAAACATTATTATTTTAAAACATTATTATTTTAAAACATTACTATTTTAAAACATTATTATTTTAAAACATTATTATTTTAAAACATTATTATTTTAAAACATTATTATTTCAAAACATTATTATTTCAAAACATTATTATTTTAAAACATTATTATTTTAAAACATTATTATTTTAAAACATTATTATTTTAAAACATTACTATTTCAAAACATTATTATTTTAAAACATTATTATTTTAAAACATTATTATTTTAAAACATTATTATTTTAAAACATTATTATTTTAAAACATTATTATTTTAAAACATTATTATTTTAAAACATTATTATTTCAAAACATTATTATTTTAAAACATTATTATTTTAAAACATTATTATTTTAAAACATTTTTATTTCAAAACATTATTATTTCAAAACATTATTATTTTATAACATTATTATTTTAAAACATTATTATTTCAAAACATTATTATTTTAAAACATTATTATTTCAAAACATTATTATTTTAAAACATTATTATTTTAAAACATTATTATTTCAAAACATTATTATTTTAAAACATTATTATTTTAAAACATTATTATTTTAAAACATTACTATTTTAAAACATTACTATTTTAAAACATTACTATTTTAAAACATTACTATTTTAAAACATTATTATTTTAAAACATTATTATTTTAAAACATTATTATTTATAACATTACTATTTTAAAACATTACTATTTTAAAACATTACTATTTTAAAACATTATTATTTTAAAACATTATTATTTTAAAACATTATTATTTTAAAACATTATTATTTTAAAACATTATTATTTTAAAACATTATTATTTTAAAACATTATTATTTTAAAACATTATTATTTTATAACATTATTATTTTAAAACATTATTATTTTAAAACATTATTATTTCAAAACATTATTATTTCAAAACATTATTATTTTAAAACATTATTATTTTAAAACATTATTATTTTAAAACATTATTATTTTAAAACATTATTATTTTAAAACATTATTATTTTAAAACATTATTATTTTATAACATTATTATTTTAAAACATTATTATTTTAAAACATTATTATTTCAAAACATTATTATTTCAAAACATTATTATTTTAAAACATTATTATTTTAAAACATTATTATTTCAAAACATTATTATTTTAAAACATTATTATTTTAAAACATTATTATTTTAAAACATTATTATTTCAAAACATTATTATTTTAAAACATTATTATTTTAAAACATTACTATTTCAAAACATTATTATTTTAAAACATTATTATTTTAAAACATTATTATTTTAAAACATTATTATTTTAAAACATTATTATTTTAAAACATTATTATTTTAAAACATTATTATTTTAAAACATTATTATTTCAAAACATTATTATTTTAAAACATTATTATTTTAAAACATTATTATTTTAAAACATTATTATTTCAAAACATTATTATTTTATAACATTATTATTTTAAAACATTATTATTTCAAAACATTATTATTTTAAAACATTATTATTTCAAAACATTATTATTTTAAAACATTATTATTTTAAAACATTATTATTTTAAAACATTATTATTTCAAAACATTATTATTTTAAAACATTATTATTTTAAAACATTATTATTTTAAAACATTACTATTTTAAAACATTACTATTTTAAAACATTACTATTTTAAAACATTACTATTTTAAAACATTATTATTTTAAAACATTATTATTTTAAAACATTATTATTTTATAACATTATTATTTTAAAACATTATTATTTTAAAACATTATTATTTTAAAACATTCTTATTTTAAAACATTATTATTTTAAAACATTATTATTTTAAAACATTCTTATTTTAAAACATTATTATTTTATAACATTATTATTTTAAAACATTATTATTTTAAAACATTATTATTTTAAAACATTATTATTTTAAAACATTATTATTTTAAAACATTCTTATTTTAAAACATTATTATTTTATAACATTATTATTTTAAAACATTATTATTTTAAAACATTATTATTTTAAAACATTATTATTTTAAAACATTACTATTTTAAAACATTATTATTTTAAAACATTATTATTTGAAAACATTATTATTTCAAAACATTATTATTTTAAAACATTATTATTTTAAAACATTATTATTTTAAAACATTATTATTTCAAAACATTACTATTTTAAAACATTACTATTTTAAAACATTATTATTTTAAAACATTATTATTTTAAAACATTATTATTTTAAAACATTCTTATTTTAAAACATTATTATTTTAAAACATTATTATTTTAAAACATTACTATTTTAAAACATTATTATTTTAAAACATTATTATTTTAAAACATTACTATTTTAAAACATTATTATTTTAAAACATTATTATTTTAAAACATTATTATTTTAAAACATTATTATTTTAAAACATTATTATTTGAAAACATTCTTATTTTAAAACATTATTATTTTAAAACATTACTTTTTTAAAACATTATTATTTTAAAACATTATTATTTTAAAACATTATTATTTTAAAACATTATTATTTTAAAACATTATTATTTTATAACATTATTATTTCAAAACATTACTATTTTAAAACATTACTATTTTAAAACATTATTATTTTAAAACATTATTATTTTAAAACATTCTTATTTTAAAACATTATTATTTTAAAACATTATTATTTTAAAACATTACTATTTTAAAACATTACTATTTTAAAACATTATCATTTTAAAACATTACTATTTTAAAACATTATTATTTTAAAACATTATTATTTTAAAACATTATTATTTTAAAACATTATTATTTTAAAACATTATTATTTTAAAACATTCTTATTTTAAAACATTATTATTTTATAACATTATTATTTTAAAACATTATTATTTTAAAACATTATTATTTTAAAACATTATTATTTTAAAACATTCTTATTTTAAAACATTATTATTTTATAACATTATTATTTTAAAACATTATTATTTTAAAACATTATTATTTTAAAACATTATTATTTTAAAACATTCTTATTTTAAAACATTCTTATTTTAAAACATTCTTATTTTAAAACATTACTATTTTAAAACATTACTATTTTAAAACATTATCATTTTAAAACATTATTATTTTAAAACATTATTATTTTAAAACATTATTATTTTAAAACATTATTATTTTAAAACATTATTATTTTAAATCATTCTTATTTTAAAACATTATTATTTTAAAACATTCTTATTTTAAAACATAATTATTTTATAACATTATTATTTTAAAACATTATTATTTTAAAACATTATTATTTTAAAACATTCTTATTTTAAAACATTATTATTTTATAACATTATTATTTTAAAACATTATTATTTTAAAACATTATTATTTTAAAACATTATTATTTTAAAACATTACTATTTTAAAACATTATTATTTTAAAACATTATTATTTTAAAACATTATTATTTCAAAACATTATTATTTTAAAACATTATTATTTTATAACATTATTATTTCCAGACATTACTATTTTAAAACATTACTATTTTAAAACATTATTATTTTAAAACATTATTATTTTAAAACATTATTATTTTAAAACATTCTTATTTTAAAACATTCTTATTTTAAAACATTTTTATTTTAAAACATTACTATTTTAAAACATTACTATTTTAAAACATTAATGTTTTAAAACATTATTATTTTAAAACATTATTATTTTAAAACATTACTATTTTAAAACATTATTATTTTAAAACATTATTATTTTAAAACATTACTATTTTATAACATTACTATTTTAAAACATTATTATTTTAAAACATTATTATTTTAAAACATTATTATTTTAGAACATTACTATTTTAAAACATTATTATTTTAAAACATTATTATTTAAAAACATTACTATTTTAAAACATTACTATTTTAAAACATTATTATTTTAAAACATTATTATTTTAAAACATTATTATTTTAAAACATTATTATTTCAAAACATTATTATTTCAAAACATTATTATTTTAAAACATTATTATTTTAAAACATTATTATTTTAAAACATTACTATTTCAAAACATTATTATTTTAAAACATTATTATTTTAAAACATTATTATTTTAAAACATTATTATTTTAAAACATTATTATTTTAAAACATTATTATTTTAAAACATTATTATTTTAAAACATTATTATTTCAAAACATTATTATTTTAAAACATTATTATTTTAAAACATTATTATTTTAAAACATTATTATTTCAAAACATTATTATTTCAAAACATTATTATTTTATAACATTATTATTTTAAAACATTATTATTTCAAAACATTATTATTTTAAAACATTATTATTTCAAAACATTATTACTTTAAAACATTATTATTTTAAAACATTATTATTTTAAAACATTACTATTTTAAAACATTACTATTTTAAAACATTACTATTTTAAAACATTACTATTTTAAAACATTATTATTTTAAAACATTATTATTTTAAAACATTATTATTTTATAACATTATTATTTTAAAACATTATTATTTTAAAACATTATTATTTTAAAACATTCTTATTTTAAAACATTATTATTTTAAAACATTATTATTTTAAAACATTCTTATTTTAAAACATTATTATTTTATAACATTATTATTTTAAAACATTATTATTTTAAAACATTATTATTTTAAAACATTATTATTTTAAAACATTATTATTTTAAAACATTCTTATATTAAAACATTATTATTTTATAACATTATTATTTTAAAACATTATTATTTTAAAACATTATTATTTTAAAACATTATTATTTTAAAACATTACTATTTTAAAACATTATTATTTTAAAACATTATTATTTGAAAACATTATTATTTCAAAACATTATTATTTTAAAACATTATTATTTTAAAACATTATTATTTTATAACATTATTATTTCAAAACATTACTATTTTAAAACATTACTATTTTAAAACATTATTATTTTAAAACATTATTATTTTAAAACATTATTATTTTAAAACATTCTTATTTTAAAACATTATTATTTTAAAACATTATTATTTTAAAACATTACTATTTTAAAACATTATTATTTTAAAACATTATTATTTTAAAACATTACTATTTTAAAACATTATTATTTTAAAACATTATTATTTTAAAACATTATTATTTTAAAACATTATTATTTTAAAACATTATTATTTTAAAACATTCTTATTTTAAAACATTATTATTTTAAAACATTACTATTTTAAAACATTATTATTTTAAAAAATTATTATTTTAAAACATTATTATTTTAAAACATTATTATTTTAAAACATTATTATTTTATAACATTATTATTTCAAAACATTACTATTTTAAAACATTACTATTTTAAAACATTATTATTTTAAAACATTATTATTTTAAAACATTCTTATTTTAAAACATTATTATTTTAAAACATTATTATTTTAAAACATTACTATTTTAAAACATTACTATTTTAAAACATTATCATTTTAAAACATTACTATTTTAAAACATTATTATTTTAAAACATTATTGTTTTAAAACATTATTATTTTAAAACATTATTATTTTAAAACATTCTTATTTTAAAACATTATTATTTTATAACATTATTATTTTAAAACATTATTATTTTAAAACATTATTATTTTAAAACATTCTTATTTTAAAACATTACTATTTTAAAACATTATCATTTTAAAACATTACTATTTTAAAACATTATTATTTTAAAACATTATTATTTTAAAACATTATTATTTTAAAACATTATTATTTTAAAACATTATTATTTTAAAACATTCTTATTTTAAAACATTATTATTTTAAAACATTATTATTTTAAAACATTCTTATTTTAAAACATAATTATTTTATAACATTATTATTTTAAAACATTATTATTTTAAAACATTATTATTTTAAAACATTATTATTTTAAAACATTCTTATTTTAAAACATTATTATTTTATAACATTATTATTTTAAAACATTATTATTTTAAAACATTATTATTTTAAAACATTATTATTTTTAAACATTACTATTTTAAAACATTATTATTTTAAAACATTATTATTTTAAAACATTATTATTTCAAAACATTATTATTTTAAAACATTATTATTTTATAACATTATTATTTCAAAACATTACTATTTTAAAACATTACTATTTTAAAACATTATTATTTTAAAACATTATTATTTTAAAACATTATTATTTTAAAACATTCTTATTTTAAAACATTCTTATTTTAAAACATTTTTATTTTAAAACATTACTATTTTAAAACATTACTATTTTAAAACATTAATGTTTTAAAACATTATTATTTTAAAACATTATTATTTTAAAACATTACTATTTTAAAACATTATTATTTTAAAACATTATTATTTTAAAACATTACTATTTTATAACATTACTATTTTAAAACATTATTATTTTAAAACATTATTATTTTAAAACATTATTATTTTAAAACATTACTATTTTAAAACATTATTATTTTAAAACATTATTATTTTAAAACATTCTTATTTTAAAACATTATTATTTTAAAACATTATTATTTTAAAACATTATTATTTTAAAACATTATTATTTTAAAACATTATTATTTTAAAACATTATTATTTTAAAACATTATTATTTTAAAACATTATTATTTTAAAACATTACTATTTTAAAACATTATTATTTTAAAACATTACTATTTTAAAACATTATCATTTTAAAACATTATTATTTTAAAACATTATTATTTTAAAACATTCTTATTTTAAAACATTATTATTTTAAAACATTATTATTTTAAAACATTACTATTTTATAACATTATTATTTTAAAACATTATTATTTTAAAACATTACTATTTTAAAACATTATTATTTTAAAACATTATTATTTTAAAACATTATTATTTTATTACATTATTATTTAAAAACATTATTATTTTAAAACATTACTATTTTAAAACATTACTATTTTAAAACATTATTATTTTAAAACATTATTATTTTAAAACATTATTATTTTAAAACATTATTATTTCAAAACATTATTATTTCAAAACATTATTATTTTAAAACATTATTATTTTAAAACATTATTATTTTAAAACATTACTATTTCAAAACATTATTATTTTAAAACATTATTATTTTAAAACATTATTATTTTAAAACATTATTATTTTAAAACATTATTATTTTAAAACATTATTATTTTAAAACATTATTATTTTAAAACATTATTATTTTAAAACATTATTATTTCAAAACATTATTATTTTAAAACATTATTATTTTAAAACATTATTATTTTAAAACATTATTATTTCAAAACATTATTATTTCAAAACATTATTATTTTAAAACATTATTATTTCAAAACATTATTATTTTAAAACATTATTATTTCAAAACATTATTATTTTAAAACATTATTATTTTAAAACATTATTATTTCAAAACATTATTATTTCAAAACATTATTATTTTAAAACATTATTATTTTAAAACATTATTATTTTAAAACATTACTATTTTAAAACATTACTATTTTAAAACATTACTATTTTAAAACATTACTATTTTAAAACATTATTATTTTAAAACATTATTATTTTAAAACATTATTATTTTATAACATTATTATTTTAAAACATTATTATTTTAAAACATTATCATTTTAAAACATTATTATTTTAAAACATTATTATTTTAAAACATTCTTATTTTAAAACATTATTATTTTAAAACATTCTTATTTTAAAACATTATTATTTTATAACATTATTATTTTAAAACATTATTATTTTAAAACATTATTATTTTAAAACATTATTATTTTAAAACATTATTATTTTAAAACATTCTTATTTTAAAACATTTTTATTTTATAACATTATTATTTTAAAACATTATTATTTTAAAACATTATTATTTTAAAACATTATTATTTTAAAACATTACTATTTTAAAACATTATTATTTTAAAACATTATTATTTGAAAACATTATTATTTTAAAACATTATTATTTTATAACATTATTATTTCAAAACATTACTATTTTAAAACATTACTATTTTAAAACATTATTATTTTAAAACATTATTATTTTAAAACATTCTTATTTTAAAACATTCTTATTTTAAAACATTATTATTTTAAAACATTATTATTTTAAAACATTACTATTTTAAAACATTATTATTTTAAAACATTATTATTTTAAAACATTACTATTTTAAAACATTATTATTTTAAAACATTATTATTTTAAAACATTATTATTTTAAAACATTATTATTTTAAAACATTATTATTTTAAAACATTCTTATTTTAAAACATTATTATTTTAAAACATTACTATTTTAAAACATTATTATTTTAAAACATTATTATTTTAAAACATTATTATTTTAAAACATTATTATTTTAAAACATTATTATTTTATAACATTATTATTTCAAAACATTACTATTTTAAAACATTACTATTTTAAAACATTATTATTTTAAAACATTATTATTTTAAAACATTATTATTTTAAAACATTATTTTAAAACATTATTATTTTAAAACATTATTATTTTAAAACATTATTATTTTAAAACATTACTATTTTAAAACATTACTATTTTAAAACATTATCATTTTAAAACATTACTATTTTAAAACATTATTATTTTAAAACATTATTATTTTAAAAAATTATTATTTTAAAACATTATTATTTTAAAACATTATTATTTTAAAACATTATTATTTTATAACATTATTATTTTAAAACATTATTATTTTAAAACATTATTATTTTAAAACATTATTATTTTAAAACATTCTTATTTTAAAACATTCTTATTTTAAAACATTATTATTTTATAACATTATTATTTTAAAACATTATTATTTTAAAACATTATTATTTTAAAACATTATTCTTTTAAAACATTATTATTTTAAAACATTATTATTTTAAAACATTCTTATTTTAAAACATTCTTATTTTAAAACATTACTATTTTAAAACATTATCATTTTAAAACATTACTATTTTAAAACATTATTATTTTAAAACATTATTATTTTAAAACATTATTATTTTAAAACATTATTATTTTAAAACATTATTATTTTAAAACATTATTATTTTAAAACATTATTATTTTAAAACATTCTTATTTTAAAACATTATTATTTTATAACATTATTATTTTAAAACATTATTATTTTAAAACATTATTATTTTAAAACATTCTTATTTTAAAACATTATTATTTTATAACATTATTATTTTAAAACATTATTATTTTAAAACATTCTTATTTTAAAACATTATTATTTTAAAACATTACTATTTTAAAACATTATTATTTTAAAACATTATTATTTTAAAACATTATTATTTCAAAACATTATTATTTTAAAACATTATTATTTTATAACATTATTATTTCAAAACATTACTATTTTAAAACATTACTATTTTAAAACATTATTATTTTAAAACATTATTATTTTAAAACATTATTATTTTAAAACATTCTTATTTTAAAACATTCTTATTTTAAAACATTTTTATTTTAAAACATTACTATTTTAAAACATTACTATTTTAAAACATTAATGTTTTAAAACATTATTATTTTAAAACATTATTATTTTAAAACATTATTATTTTAAAACATTATTATTTTAAAACATTATTATTTTAAAACATTACTATTTTATAACATTACTATTTTAAAACATTATTATTTTAAAACATTATTATTTTAAAACATTATTATTTTAAAACATTACTATTTTAAAACATTATTATTTTAAAACATTATTATTTTAAAACATTCTTATTTTAAAACATTATTATTTTAAAACATTATTATTTTAAAACATTATTATTTTAAAACATTATTATTTTAAAACATTATTATTTTAAAACATTATTATTTTAAAACATTACTATTTTAAAACATTATTATTTTAAAACATTACTATTTTAAAACATTATCATTTTAAAACATTATTATTTTAAAACATTATTATTTTAAAACATTCTTATTTTAAAACATTATTATTTTAAAACATTATTTTAAAACATTATTATTTTATAACATAATTATTTTAAAACATTATTATTTTAAAACATTATTATTTTAAAACATTATTATTTTAAAACATTATTATTTTAAAACATTATTATTTTAAAACATTATTATTTTAAAACATTATTATTTTATAACATTATTATTTTAAAACATTACTATTTTAAAACATTACTATTTTAAAACATTATTATTTTAAAACATTATTATTTTAAAACATTATTATTTTAAAACATTCTTATTTTAAAACATTATTATTTTAAAACATTACTATTTTAAAACATTATTATTTTATAACATTATTATTTTAAAACATTATTATTTTAAAACATTATTATTTTATAACATTATCATTTTAAAACATTAATGTTTTAAAACATTACTATTTTAAAACATTACTATTTTAAAACATTATTATTTTAAAACATTATTATTTTAAAACATTATTATTTTAAAACATTATTATTTTAAAACATTATTATTTTAAAACATTACTATTTTAAAACATTATTATTTTAAAACATTATTATTTTAAAACATTATTATTTTAAAACATTATTATTTTAAAACATTATTATTTTAAAACATTACTATTTTAAAACATTATTATTTTAAAACATTATTATTTTAAAACATTATTATTTTAAAACATTACTATTTTAAAACATTATTATTTTAAAACATTATTATTTTATAACATTATTATTTTAAAACATTATTATTTTAAAACATTACTATTTTAAAACATTATTATTTTAAAACATTATTATTTTAAAACATTATTATTTTAAAACATTACTATTTTAAAACATTATTATTTTAAAACATTATTATTTTAAAACATTACTATTTTAAAACATTACTATTTTAAAACATTATTATTTTAAAACATTATTATTTTAAAACATTATTATTTTAAAACATTACTATTTTAAAACATTATTATTTTAAAACATTATTATTTTAAAACATTACTATTTTAAAACATTATTATTTTAAAACATTATTATTTTAAAACATTATTATTTTAAAACATTATTATTTTAAAACATTACTATTTCAAAACATTATTATTTTAAAACATTATTATTTTAAAACATTATTATTTTAAAACATTATTATTTTAAAACATTATTATTTTAAAACATTATTATTTTAAAACATTACTATTTTAAAACATTACTATTTTAAAACATTATTATTTTAAAACATTATTATTGTAAAACATTATTATTTTAAAACATTATTATTTTAAAACATTATTATTTTAAAACATTATTATTTTAAAACATTATTATTTTAAAACATTACTATTTTAAAACATTATTATTTTAAAACATTATTATTTTAAAACATTATTATTTTAAAACATTATTATTTTAAAACATTACTAATTTAAAACATTACTATTTTAAAACATTATTATTTTAAAACTTATTATTTTATAACATTATTATTTTAAAACATTATTATTTTAAAACATTATTATTTTAAAACATTACTATTTTAAAACATTACTATTTTAAAACATTACTATTTTAAAACATTATTATTTTAAAACATTATTATTTTAAAACATTACTATTTTAAAACATTACTATTTCAAAACATTACTATTTTAAAACATTACTATTTTAAAACATTATTATTTTAAAACATTATTATTTTAAAACATTATTATTTTAAAACATTATTATTTTAAAACATTATTATTTTAAAACATTACTATTTTAAAACATTACTATTTTAAAACATTATTATTTTATAACATTATTATTTTAAAACATTATTATTTTAAAACATTATTATTTTAAAACATTATTATTTTATAACATTATTATTTTAAAACATTATTATTTTAAAACATTAATGTTTTAAAACATTATTATTTTAAAACATTACTATTTTAAAACATTATTATTTTAAAACATTATTATTTTAAAACATTATTATTTTAAAACATTATTATTTTAAAACATTATTATTTTAAAACATTATTATTTTAAAACATTATTATTTTAAAACATTAATATTTTAAAACATTATTATTTTAAAACATTATTATTTTAAAACATTATTATTTTAAAACATTATTATTTTAAAACATTATTATTTTAAAACATTATTATTTTAAAACATTATTATTTTAAAACATTATTATTTTAAAACATTATTATTTTAAAACATTATTATTTTAAAACATTTCTATTTTAAAACATTATTATTTTAAAACATTATTATTTCAAAACATTATTATTTTATAACATTATTATTTTAAAACATTATTATTTTAAAACATTATTATTTTACTATTTTAAAACATTATTATTTTATAACATTATTATTTCAAAACATTATTATTTTAAAACATTACTATTTTAAAACATTATTATTTTAAAACATTATTATTTCAAAACATCATTCTTTAACTATTTTAAAACATTCTTATTTTAAAACATTATTATTTTACTATTTTAAAACATTACTATTTTATAACATTATTATTTTAAAACATTATTATTTTAAAACATTATTATTTCAAAACATTATTATTTTATAACATTATTATTTTAAAACATTACTATTTTAAAACATTATTATTTTAAAACATTATTATTTCAAAACATCATTCTTTTACTATTTTAAAACATTCTTATTTTAAAACACTATTCTTTTACTATTTTAAAACATTATTATTTTAAAACATTATTATTTTACAAGCTTATTATTTTAATATTTAAAAACATTATGTTACTATTTTAAAACATTATTATTATTATACTAGTTTAAAACATTATTATTTTAAAACATTATTCTTTTAAAACATTATTCATTTACTATTTTAAAACATTATTTTTAAACATTAATATTTTAAATCATTATTATTTTAAAGCATCATTCTTTTACTATTTTAAAACATGATTTTAAAACATTATGATTTTAAAACATTATTCTTTTACTATTTAAACTTTATTATTATTATTTTCTATTTTAAAACATTATTCTTTTAAAACATTATTATTTAAAAAAAAATATTCTTTTACTACTTTAAAACATTATTATTATTTTACGAGTTTAAAACCTTATTATTTTAAAACATTATTCTTTTACTATTTTAAAACATTATTTTTTTTAAACATTATTATTTTACTATTTTAAAACATTATTATTATAAAAGATTATTATTGTACTAGTTAAACATTATTATTTTAAAACATTATTATTTTTAAACATTATTCTTTTACCATTTTGAAACATTATTCTTTTAAAACATTATTATTTTAAAACATTAATCGTTTACTATCTTAAAACATTATTTTACTATGTTAAAACATCATTATTTTAAAACATTAGTCTTTTACTATTTTTAAACATTATTATTTTTAAATATTATTATTTTACTATTTTAAAATATTATTATTTTACAAGTTCAAAACATTATTATTTTAAAACATTCTTTTACAATTTTAAAACGTTATTATTTTTAAACATTATTATTTTAAAATATTATTATTTTACTTTTTTAAAACATTATTTAAAAACATTATTCCTTTAAGACATTATTGTTTTACTATCTTTAAACATTAATATTATTTTACAAGTTTAAAACATTATTATTTGTAACCATTTTTATTTAAAAATCATTCTTTTACTATTTTACAAAATTATTCTTTTACTATTTAAAAACATTATTATTTTAAAACATTATTATTTTAAAATATTATTATTTTACTACTTTTAAACATTATTATTTAAAAACAGTATTATTTTACTATTTAAAATATTATTCTTTTAAAACATTATTCTTTTACTATTTAAAAATTTTTTTATTTTAAAACATTATTATTTAAAAACATGATTATTTTACTATTTTAAAACATTATTATTTTAAAACACTATTATTTTAAAACATTACTCTTTTACTATTTTAAAACATTATTATTTTAAAACATAATTATTTCCAATCATTATTATTTCACTATTTTAAAACATTATTATTTTAAAACATTATTATTTTAAACATTATTCTTTTTAAACATTATTATTTTAAAACATTATGATTTTAAAACATCTTCTTTTGCTATTTTAAAACATTATTCTTTTATTATTTTAATACATTATTATTATTTTACTAGTTTAAAACCTAATAATTTTTAAACATTATTCTTTTACTATTTTAAAAGATTATTATTTTAAAACATTATTATTTTAAAACATTATTCTTTTACTATTTAAAAACATTATTATTATTATTTTACTTGTTTAAAACATTATTATTTAAAAACATTATTATTTTAAAACATTGTTCTTTTACTATTTTAAAACATTATAATTTTAAAACATTATTCTTTGAAAACATTATTCTTTTAATATTTTTCATCATTATTATTATTAATATTTCATTAGTTTAAAAAACCCATTTTAAAATATTCTTTTTCTATTTTAAAACATTATTATTGTAAAAAAATTATTATTTTACTATTTTAAAACATTATTTTAAAACATTATTATTTTACTACTTTAAACATTATTATTATTATTATTATTATTATTTTACTAGTTTAAAACTAATATTTTAAAACATTATTCTTTTACTATTTTAAAACATTATTATTTTACTATTTTAAAATATTATTTTTTTAAAACATTAATATTTTAAAACATTTTTCTTTTACTATTTTAAAACATTATTATTTTGAAACATTATTATATTACTATTTTAAAACATTATTATTATAAAACATTAATATTTTGAAACATTATTCTTTTATTATTTTAAAACACTATTATTTTAAAACATTATTCTTTTATTATTTTAAAACATTATTATTTTAAAACACTATTATTTTAAAACATTATTCTTTACTATTTTAATCATTGTTATTATTTTAATAGTTTAAAATATTAGTTTTAAACATTATTCTTTTACTATTTTAAAACATTATTCTTTACTATTTTAAACCATTATTATTATTTTACTAGTTTAAAACATTATTATCATAAAACATTATTATGTTACTATTTTAAAACATTATGATTTTAAAACACTATTATTTTAACACAGTATTCTCTTACTAGTATAAAACATTATTATTTTAAAACAGTATTCCTTTACTAGTTTAAAATATTATTATTTTACTTGTTTAAAACATTATTTTTTACGAGTTTTAAAGCATAATTAGTTTACTCGTTTTAAACATTATTATTTTACTATTTTAAAATGTCATTATTCTTTTACTAGTTAAAAACATTATTATTTTACTAGTTTCAAACATCATTATTTCACTAGTTTAAAACATTATTGTACTAATTTAAAATATTATTATTATTTTCTATTTTAAACATTATTACTTTACTATTCTAAAAACATTATTATTTTACTATTTTAAAACATTATTTTTCTATTTCAAAACATTCTTATTCTTTTTATACTTTAAAACACTATTATTACTATTTTAAAACATTGTTATTTTACTATTTTAAAACATTATTATTTTACTATTTTAAAACATTATTATTTTATTATTTTTTAATATTATAATTTTACTATTTTTTAAAATTATTTTAAAACAATTTTTTACTATTTTAAAAACATTATTATTTTAGTATTTTAAAACATAATTATTTTACTATTTTTAAAACATTATTTTACTATTTTTAAAAACATCATTTTACTATATTTAAACATTATCATTTTACAATTTTAAAACGTTATTATTTTACTATTTTAAAACGTTATTATTTTACTATTTTAAAACGTTATTATTTTACTATTTTAAAACATTATTATTTTACTATTTTAAAACATTATTATTTTACTATTTTAAAACATTATTTTACAATTTTAAAACATTATTTTACAATTTTAAAACGTTATTATTTTACAATTTTAAAACGTTATTATTTTACTATTTTAAAACATTATTATTTTACTATTTTAAAACATTATTATTTTACTATTTTAAAACATTATTTTACAATTTTAAAACATTATTACTCTACTATATTAAAACATTATTTTACTATTTTTAAACATTATTATTTTACAATTTAAAACATTATTTTTTACTATTATGAAACATTAATATTTGACTATTTGTAAACATAATTATTTTACTATTTTTAAAACATTATTCTTTTACTATTTTTAAACATTATTATTTTACTGTTTTAAAACAGTATTCTTTTAATATTTTTAAACATTATTATTATTTTAAAACAATTTTTACTATTTTAAAAACATTATTATTTTAGTATTTTAAAACATTATTATTTTACTATTTTTAAAACATTATTCTTTTACTATTTTTAAACATTATTATTTTACTGTTTTAAAACAGTATTCTTTTAATATTTTTAAACATTATTATTATTTTAAAACAATTTTTACTATTTTAAAAACATTATTATTTTACTATTTTAACATTATTATCTTACTATTTTAACACATTATTATTTTACTATTTTAAAAAATTGTTAATTTACTATTCTGAAACATTATAATATTATTTTTAAACATTATTATTATTTTAAAACAATTTTTACTATTTTTAAAAACATTATTTTACTATTTTTAAAAACATCATTTTACTATATTTAAACATTATTATTTTACTATTTTAAAACGTTATTATTTTACTAGTTTAAAACATTATTATTTTACTATTTTAAAACATTATTTTATAATTTTAAAACATTATTACTCTACTATATTAAAACATTATTTTACTATTTTTAAACATTATTATTTTACAATTTAAAACATTATTTTTTTTACTATTTTTAAACATTAATATTTGATTATTTGTAAACATTCTTATTTTTCTATTTTAAAACATTATTTTACTATTTTAAACATTATTTTACTATTTTAAAACATTATCTTACTAATTTAAAACATTATAATTTTACTATTTTTAAACATTATTATTATGTTAAAATATTTATTTACTATTTTAAATCATTATTATTTTATTATTTGAAAACATTATTATTTTATATTTTAAAACAGTATTCCTTTATTAATCTTAAACATTATTATTATTTTAAAACAATTTTTACTATTTTGAAATATTATTATTTTACTATTTTAAGACATTGTTTATTTACTATTTTGAAACATTATTATTTTAATATTTTATTTTGTTATCTTTTCCTGTTCAGCTTTATTAAAGCCAAAGTCGTTTGAGACCGTGACAACAATGTTTTTTTTAAATTTTAATTTTGTTAGTTTAAAGAGATCAACGGGCTTGCTCCTGGAGCTAACACTTGATTTTTTACAATTTAAATTGATATCTGAGAGCTCCTCTTTTAAGAATAGCTGCTGTTCCCTTTATGGCTGCTATCTGTATTTCCTTACCGCTTGGTTTTCCAGAGATTGCTTCTAAGTATTTCTGAAGGTTTTTTTTTATTAAGCCAGTTGCTCCTATCATAACCGGTATAATGTTTATTTCTTTCAGAGACCATGTTGTTTTTAGATTATTTTTTAGGTCCTGATATTTTGTTATCTTTTCCCATTCAGCTCTATTAAGGCCGAAATCATTTGGGACTGTGATATCGACAATGAGCGCAGTTCTTTCAAGCTTGTTCTATATTACAATATCTGGTTTGATGGCCTTGTCTTTTATTATCTGCCCGCCTGTTTGTCACGTTTCCATTTGATATTATTGGTGGTGGTTCATGTTCCTAGATGTTCGTCGATCTGTCAAGTTAAATCTGTCCACAGATCTTCCAATGGAAGTATTTACATACTTTTTTGTGGCAGGCAGTGTAAAGATCATTTGCCAATAAGCTTGGGCATGTAGACATTAGATGGCTTCAGAGTGTAGCTTCATATGTATTTGTAAATTAGATTTTCTTGAAAATGCTGAGCTGCAGACATTACATATATATGGTTTTTCACCAGTGTGTGTTCGTACATGTGTTTTTAATGTGGATTGTTCTGAAAAAGCTGAACCACACACTTCACAAGCAAAAGGCTTTTCACCTGTATGTGTTCGCATGTGGTTCTGTAAGGTGGAATATCTCGAGAATGAAGAGCCACACACTTCACAAAAATAGGGTTTTTCACCAGTGTGTGTTCGCATGTGAATTGTTAATGAGGATTTTCCTGTAAATGTTGATCCACAGATTCCACATGCATAGGGTTTTTCTCCATTGTGTCTTCGCATATGTATCGTTAGTTTGGACTTCTGCGAAAATGCTGAACCACATACTTCACAAGAATAAGGCTTTTCCCCTGTGTGTGTGCGTATATGGATTGTGAGATGGGATTTCTGTGAAAATGCAGAGCTACACACTTTACAAGAGAAGGGTTTTTCACCAGTGTGCGATCGCATGTGGATCTTTAACGTAGAGTTTTCTGCAAACGATGACTCACATACGTCACAGGTGTAAGGTTTTTCGCCTGTGTGTGTTCGCATATGATTTTTTAAATGAGATTTTCGTGAAAACGCTGTGCCACACACCTGGCACACATGAGGCTTTTCTCCGGTGTGAAGTCGCATGTGAACGTTTAACTCGCAGTTTTGTGAGAATACAGAGGCACACACTTCACATGAATAAGGTTTTTCACCCGTGTGTTTTCGCATGTGGATTTTTAAATGAAATTTGTCATAAAATCCTGCACCACAAACTTCGCAATCATAGGGTTTTACTCCACTGTGAATCCGCACATGTCTTTTTAAATAAGATTTTTGTGAAAATGCCGAGCCACACACCTCACAAGGATAAGGTTTTTCTCCACTGTGTGATTGCATGTGTATTTTTAACCTTGATGAATGTGAAAATGCTGAGCCACACACCGCACAAGCATGAGGTTTATATGTTGTAGTTATTTTCATTATGAATTATATATGAAATATTTTAATAATATATTTTTTATTTACCATCAAAGGTACTTTCATTTCTATTGATTTTGATCCACTGTCCCTGTGAATAGAAAAAAACTAATTATGATAATAACCAAATGTAGCAGTTTTAAACATTCAAGTATCCATGCAAATGAGCTATCCTCTCTAACAGTAACAAGCATTTGAAATCTCAAATATTCTTACCCATGCTATGACATTGAAAAACAAAAATTATAAAATACTATTTCTGCAAGTTACCTAATATGCACCAAAAAATAATTTAGAATCCTATAGACAATAAACAATCCATAACCTGTATAAATGTAAAATCAGAAGTTTACTCTAATCAAAAAGTCATTTATTTTTTAAATATTTAATAAGCAAAAGGTTTTGGTTTTAGTTTTTATAATTTTATAATTCTGTTAAATAATCAAAACTTTGTGAGTCTACCTACGGATTTGAGAATATATTTTATATATATATATATATATATATATATATATATATATATATATATATATATATTACAAGCCTCCACCCCTTGGAAAAACTTCAGATTAACTACGAAAATTGCCACTTTTACATCTCCAACATATTTGAAAATAATTTCTGACGAGGACGCATCACAGAACGTCTGAAACGCGCGTAAAAACGATTTCAATGACTTAAAAACATTATTACAATGACCCAAACATAATTCTCAATGAAAAACCAAGACACGGAATAATAAAATAATGTTAAAAAATACACATTGTTGGTGACTACTCCCTTATATATATATATATATATATATATAATCGATGATGGAATAAAACAAACTCAAATTTTGATTTTGATTTTGTTTTTGCTTTGGAAACTAATTTATAATTTACAATTAATCTTTACCCTCAATATTTATATAGCTCTAGGTTAAATATACCTATCGAGTTTATTATATATCTACTGTACTATGAGCAATGCTCCTTTAAAGTATTAATACATTACATTGATCTTTGTTCTTCTAGACTTCTGGTCTTTCTCACTCTCTCTGTCTTTCTCTCTCTATATATAAATATATGTATACATATTGGCTCTATCTTGTATATCGAGCAATTCTTATTTAGGTGGGATTTTTTTTTTTTACATGGAGGTGACCACTTATCAAGGCCAGGAGGCCACGCAGGGATAAGGGTTATTGCGTGTACAGTAATCAATGAGATAATATTGTAGTAATCATTAGTATTGGAGATTTGATAGAGTGTCTTACTTAAGGGGGTGGTTTGTCGGGAATTTGTTTATGCTGGACTTGAAGACATCCAAGTTTCTAGTCAGGTAGGAAACAGGCAAACGGAAGAGAGTTCTACAGTTGTGCACTTCTGAGAAAGAAGCTCTGCTCATGGAATCTACGTTTGGATTAAGGCACATATAAAGAGTGGGGAAAATTATTGACAGTAGTTTCAGCCAGACGGGTGTTTCTCGAGAAAGATTGGTGAGGGGGGGACGAGAAATTGAAGCTCAGATGAGCACTTGACATGGAAATAACGATAAAACAAAGACTGGCTCGCAACGTCTCTTCTGTGGGAGAGAGGTTGCAGGGAATAGAAAAGGGCTACAAAGTCTATTTTGTACTCTGTCAAGGCAGGATAGGTTGTTTTTAGCAGCTCCTGTCCAGATGTGGTAGCAGTACTTCATCCTTGGACGTACTTGGCTTTTGTACAGATAGAGAATTGCATCAGTAGTGAGATATCTTCTGGAGCAGTAGAAGGATCCCACCATTTTCCCAGCGTCCTTGGCAACAGACTTGATGTACGTGTTCCATTTCAGATCAGGAGTAAAGGTTAAACCCAGAAGCTTGTCAAAACATGGAGCCTCCCCACGACGAGAGCCATTCATTTCAATTGAAGCCAGATGGGGATTAGAGCGTTGATGATGTAAAGATAGAAGCTTGGTTTTGGATGCATTAAAAGTGACCAGCCACTTCTTCCTCCACTGTACCACACGTTCAAGATCAGAGGAGAGAAAATTAGAAAGAACTTTATCATTTACGGCCTTTGATGTGTTGCCATAGATGGTCGTGTCATCAGCATAGATGTCAACAAATGATTTAAGTATGTGTTTTGGGAGATCATTGATGTAGATCAGGAAGAGAGTTGGGCCCAGGATGGACCCCTGAGGGACTCCAGCATAAATACTGTTGTGGGCCTCTGTGGGATAATACTTATAGAATATTATTACCAGTAATATCTTTTAAATCTTATAATCACAGGTTTCCATACAAGCTGATTGTTGGAGAATTTTATTCTGAAGTATATATATATATATATATATATATATTATTAACAGATTTTAGTTATATCGCATATCCGTCCATATTTTCATGAACAAACCAAAAACCAGCAATGGCGACGCTAGGACAAATCTGTTCGTAGGTACAACGCAAATGAACACATAACAACTTCAAATCCCATTTCTTTAGATGCACACATCATTAGAATAACTCACACCTTACTTCAACAAAGAACACCGCCACAGAAAGCTGCACAGCAAAAGACAAACCCAAAATACAAAACACAAATGCAACTCCTAAGCATATAAACACCAATATATAATTCACATAACAATGCAACCGTACAACACTGACTAGATTACATTCACAATTTTATTAACTTCAAATCGATATAACACATGCATACATACACAAAACAGACGGTTCACTACAACACATTATATCACAATAAACAAACACAATTAAGTAGGCACCACCAAAAATGGCCGAAAAATCAAGTTGTTGTTGTTTTTAAAACAAAATTACATTTATTAAAATCCATTATTTCTGAGTAACTTTTTTTTCCAGAAAGATAAAACCCTGAATTTTATTATATAGAAAGCAGAATAATGTAAAACTTTTTCTACTATTTTTAATTAAATTTTAAATGTTAAATTTTCCCCAAAGTTAACAATTGGCGTTTTTTGTTTTGCACAAAAAACGTATATAAATAGTAAAAAAAAAAGGTTTTTGAAATAATTAATTTATTTCTTGTCTAACTAAGATTTAGGGTGATTTTCTATGAGAATATTCAAAAATATTATAAGTACCTGGATTTCAAATAATTCCACTTATTCATACAGGCAACCAGTTACTTCGAGTCGATTTGATTACTGTTTAAAGTCAGTCAAGCCCAGAGACAGCCAGTCAACCAGCATGGGATAATTATCGGCTCTGTCGGACCCCTCCCCCCCGACGTTAAACCTATGTTTGCGCACATCATCCATCAACCTCTCCACGTGGAAACACCAACAGCGAGAATTAACACTTACATTCTCATTTCATCCTGAATCATACTAGCGCCCAACTTTTCTCTCCTAAGAAGTTACAAACATTAACTTTACACCAAAAACCTTCTTTCCTGAACATTCTCACATCCTTACGAACTTTGAACACTTTGTTTGTGTTTACTGTCTCGTTAAGTTTGTTTCTTTAAATAAACGATTGAGAAATCAATCATTTTAAAATTTAAAAACATATCGTTTGTCTGTTTCCTTCTCGCCACCATACGCTTATGCAATTTTATAACATACTCTTCACTAAATAATATTATGTCACATGTATTTCAAGTAATGGAATACCTATTAGCCGCCCCGCTCGATGTTTGGCAGGAAATTTGCACGCCAAAAATGGCGCCTTCTTCACCCAAGATGAAAGCCAAAATGGCGTCTTCTTCCCCAGGTGTAGGGAAGGCCACTTTATTTTGTAAACTGTGCCAAGCTACAGATCATTCAATCAAGAACTGTAGTAAGCAAGTTCGTTCGAAGCAAAGTGTCAAAGGGCTAAACAGTTAAAGTTATGTACTCGGTGTTTGGGTGAGCACGCAGAGGCATCTTGACATGGTAGTAAGGGATTTCCTTACCCATGTGCAATATGTGGGTTGAGAATCCATTTTACCGTCATTTGTCCCAAAGGAAATAAATCCTTTGTGAGCCGAACAAGATATCCCGAATCACTGAATAGTATTTTTCCCGTCATCAGAATATCTATGAAGGCACATGGACGACCAGTATATTTCTTCTGTTTATTAGATACTGGGTCACAACATACGCTTTTCACCCAGGAAATTCTTAGTAAATTGTGTTCTGATAAACCCATAAACCACAAGAAGGTTAATATGGCGGTGAATACGCTTATCTGGAGTGACTCCTTAACATTGAAGGAGTACTATATATCGATCAAATTAGGGAATCAAAATCCCTTTAAATTTGTGGCTTTATTCTCCCAAAATTTGAATTTAAAATTCGAAGTGGATAACTTCGATAAAGTTGTTGATAACTTATCTCAGGAAGGTTTCCGGCTATGTCCCGGATATAAGAATTTGAATGGAACCCACCTTATGGGGATGATTGGATTAGACCTTCTGGGCAAGTTAAATGATCTCAAGCAATACATAAACTAATATAAAAGAATTTTTGTCTAACAATAATATTTTATAAAAATAATTCATCTACAATTTTCTAAAAAGGATTAGAGTTATCCTACATATTTTTGAAAATTCATTTTATTTTAATAAGTATTAAACAAAAACTGATTATTTTTAATATTTAATTTTAAAAATAGAAAAAACAGAAGGGAGTATACGAATTCTTGCTTGAAACTTGGAATTTGGTGGACTAATTTTATACCCAATCATTATTAAACTCTTACAAAATTAAGTTTTTAATGATTTAAATGGAAACAATACATAACAACACAACATAAAAGAATATAATTTTTGTTTAACAGATATTTTATAATAATTTATATTTCTACAATTTTCTACAAAGGGTGTAACATAGTTACATCAGCATTTAGGTAAGTGTGTACGCAGATGTATGAAAGTTAAATCTTGCCAGTAAGGATTGAGGACATGCGTTGCATGGAATAAAGTGATATGAGAATGATACAATTTTAACGTTGTTCGAAAATCAACGCAGTTTTCAGTCGCAAAGCAGAAAAAGAATAGAAAAGAACTTCAACTCGCTTTTTGTTTTGCACAACGACATTTATTTCCTCATTTGTACAGTCGTTGTTGTACGCTCTTCGTATCTTCAAAAGATTTCATGTCACGTCATGGACTCAAATGCATATATAAAAATTTCCCTGCAACCTCTTTTCTACAGAAGAGACGTTGCAAGCCTGTTTCTGCTTTATCATCATTTTCATGGCAAATGCTCATCTGTGCTCAAATCTATGGTCTCCCCAGGCCTAACTTTCATGGAAAACACTCGACTAGCTGAAACTACTATCAATAATTTCCCCCACTCTTTATCTGTGGTTAAACCTAAGTGTAAAATCTTTGAACAAAGCTTCTTTCTTAGAACTGCATGCCTCTGTGCCGTTTTCTTGCTTTCCAACAATATGGTCGTCTTCAAATCCGATGTGAACAAATTCTTGATGAGCCATCCTCTTAAGTATCGTATATTTCAGCGTATATGACCACCCATAAAGTTAAAAAGATCATCTTTAAAAACCAATATTAAGATACTGAGTGTTGCAATCTCTAGCCTAGGCTAAACAAACATGGTTTTGTGATTTAGAAGTCGTCTTATACAAGCGATTTCTGATAAATTTATTAAAATTTGCTCCAATTTTGTACCTCGTCTTATCTGACGGTCGCCTTATACGTCAAAATATATGGTAATCTAATTCACCAAATTTCCACTACTAACGATTACTACATTTTCCCATTGACTACTGTACATTCATTAACCCTTATCCTTGAGTGGTCTTCAGGTCTTGATAAGTGGTGACTACTTTGTAAAAAAAAAGAAGAAAGAGAAGTAAAAAGGAAACAATGCGTAGCGATTGGGCAAGTTACATTCGGTGAACATGTGAGGCTTCTTTTTCCTGCTACTCCTTTAAAAATTAGGGAGATTTACAATATGTTTGTCTGGTGCTGTTTACTGACAGCTAGTAGTTTTGAGCGTGTGAAATGAACAAAACAAATACCTATTCATTTTATTTATTGTGGACTATTATCGTTATCTTTCTTAGTTGTTGTCTCACAATGTTTCAGCCAACTACTCCTCTGGCCTTCGTCAGGTGGCAACCACAACGAGATAGGAACTCTGAATCTTCTAACTGCATTCTCAGCAATTACTGCCATCCATATAGTTGATGTCCTCTCACCACATTTTTTTGGCTAAGTAAGACTCTGGCTGGCTTTGGTTAGGATTGAAATCGCTATCTTCAGACAATTCTCACCTGGAACCGATGAGGATAATAGTCCGCAATAAATAAAATTAATAAATGATACTCATCTCAATAATGAATTCCAGTTAAATTATATAAAATAAATACCTTTTGCCTTTGTGGTGAAATTCTCATTTTCTTTGTGACAATATTTACAGATGTAAGAGCGTCACTGACGATGAGTTAGTAGCAGCAGCAGCAGCAGACATATGCAAATGACCAAGCCAGCAGAGGAAAAAAGTGCATGCATGTTCAGAGAAGCGTACGCTTGAGAACTGTTCAAGACATAGAGCATTCAAGATATATTCAAGACATGAGAGAGCAGAAAAAGGACATGTTATCAATATGAGAGCAGAAAAAGGATGCGTTATCAATACGAGAGTAGAAAAAGGATGCGTTATCAATACGAGAGCAGAAAAAGGATGTGTTATCAATACGAGAGCAGAAAAAGGATGTGTTATCAATACGAGAGCAGAAAAAGGATGCGTTATCAATACGAGAGCAGAAAAGGATGAGTTATCAATACGAGAGCAGAAAAAGGATGCGTTATCAATACGAGAGCAGAAAAAGAATGCGTTATCAATACGAGAGCAGAAAAAGGATGTGTTATCAATACGAGAGCAGAAAAAGGATGTGTTATCAATACGAGAGCAGAAAAAAGAAGTGTTATTAATACGAGAGCAGAAAAAGGATGTGTTATCAATACGAGAGCAGAAAAGGATGCGTTATCAATACGAGAGCAGAAAAAAGCAGTGTTATTAATACGAGAGCAGAAAAAGAATGTGTTATCAATACGAGAGCAGAAAAAGGATGCGTTATCAATACGAGAGCAGAAAAAGGATTTGTTATCAATACGAGAGCAGAAAAAGGATGTGTTATCAATACGAGAGCAGAAAAAGGATGTGTTATCAATACGAGAGCAGAAAAGGATGTGTTATCAATATGAGAGCAGAAAAAGGATGCGTTATCAATATGAGAGCAGAAAAAGGATTTGTTATCAATACGAGAGCAGAAAAAGGATGTGTTATCAATACGAGAGCAGAAAAGGATGTGTTATCAATACGAGAGCAGAAAAAGGATGCGTTATCAATACGAGAGCAGAAAAAGGATTTGTTATCAATACGAGAGCAGAAAAAGGATTTGTTATCAATACGAGAGCAGAAAAAGGATGTGTTATCAATACGAGAGCAGAAAAGGATGTGTTATCAATATGAGAGCAGAAAAGGATGTGTTATCAATATGAGAGCAGAAAAAGGATGCGTTATCAATACGAAAGCAGAATAGGATGCGTTATCAATATGAGAGCAGAATAGGATGCGTTATCAATATGAGAGCAGAAAAAGGATTTGTTATCAATACGAAAACAAAAAAAGGATGCATTATCAATACGAAAGCAGAATAGGATGCGTTATCGATATGAGAGCAGAAAAGGATGCGTTATCAATATGAGAGCAGAAAAAGGATGTGTTATTAATACGAGACCAGAAAAGGATCCGTTATAAATACGAGAGCAGAAAAAGGATGCGTTATCAATACAAGAGCAGAAAAAAGAAGTGTTATCAATAAGAGAGCAGAAAAAGGATGCGTTATCAATACGAGAGCAGAAAAAAGATGCGTTATCAATACGAGAGCAGAAAAGGATGTGTTATCAATACGAGAGCAAAAAAGGATGCTTTATCAATACGAGAGCAGAAAAGGATGTGTTATCAATACGAGAGCAGAAAAGGATGTGTTATTAATATGAGAGCAGAAAAAGGATGTGTTATTAATACAAGAGCAGAAAAAGGATGTGTTCTAGAGACAAGTGTTGGGAGAACTACAGTTCAAGACACATACGTGTTGTCAGAGCAGCGATAAAAAAATCACATAAAGCCGGAAAAAAAGAAATTTGTTAAATAGAAAAAATGTTTAAATCTAATATATGTATGGCTATATGTCCATCTATCAGTCTGTCTATCGGTCTATCTCCATATTTTCAAATTCTATTTCCTCTGAAACTAAAAATCACAAAGTGGTGCTAGGGGCCTCAAATGCTTGGGGGTGGGGGTTACGGGCTGTTCTTATATGAGTCTCTAGCCAGTCAAAATTGTTAAGGGGACAAAAATGGGTCAAAATTGAAAAAAAATTGTAAAAATTTTGTACATTCATCTTAGTTTATTTTTCATTTTTAGTTTTTTTTTGTGTCTGTATTTGTGTCATGTTGGTACAGTGGTAATGTAACCAGCATTGAATGCTACAGTTTTGACCATTACAACTTTGAATGCTACAGTTTTGAATGCTACAGTTTTGAATGCTACAGTTTTGAATGCTACAGCTTTGAATGATACAGTTTTGAATGCTACAGTTTTGAATGCTACAGTTTTGAATGATACAGCTTTGAATGATACAGCTTTGAATGCTACAGCTTTGAATGCGACAGTTTTGAATGCGACAGTTTTGAATGCTACAGCTTTGAATGCTACAGTTTTGAATGCTACAGCTTTGAATGATACAGCGTTGAATGCTAGTTTTGAATGCTACAGCTTTGAATGCTAGTTTTGAATGCTACAGCTTTGAATGCTACAGTTTTGAATGCTACAGCTTTGAATGCTAGTTTTGAATGCTACAGCTTTGAATGCTACAGCTTTGAATGCTAGCTTTGAATGCTACAGCTTTGAATGCTACAGTTTTAAATGCTACATCTTTAAATGCTACAGCTTTGAATGCTAGTTTTGAATGCTACAGCTTTGAATGCTACAATTTGGAATGCTGCAGCTTTGAATGCTACAGTTTGGAATGCTACAGCTTTGAATGCTACAGTTTTGAATGCTACAGCTTTAAATGCTAGTTTTGAATGCTACAATTTTGAATGCTACAGCTTTGAATGCTACAGCTTTGAATGCTACAGATTTAAATGCTACAGTTTTGAATGCTACAATTTGGAATGCTACAGCTTTGAATGCTACAGTTTTAAATGCTACAGCTTTGAATGCTACAGTTTTAAATGCTACAGCTTTAAATGCTACAGCTTTGAATGCTAGTTTTGAATGCTACAATTTTGAATGCTACAGCTTTGAATGCTACATCTTTGAATGCTACAGCTTTGAATGCTAGTTTTGAATGCTACAATTTTGAATGCTACAATTTTGAATGCTACAATTTTGAATGCTACAGCTTTGAATGCTACAGCTTTGAATGCTAGTTTTGAATGCTACAGCTTTGAATGCTACAGCTTTGAATGCTAGTTTTGAATGCTACAGCTTTGAATGCTAGTTTTGAATGCTAGAGCTTTGAATGCTAGAGCTTTGAATACTACAGTTTTGAATGCTACAGCTTTGAATGCTACAGCTTTGAATGCTAGTTTTGAATGCTAGTTTTGAATGCTACAGCTTTGAATGCTACAGCTTTGAATGCTACAGCTTTGAATGCTAGTTTTGAATGCTAGTTTTGAATGCTACAGCTTTGAATGCTACAGCTTTGAATGCTACAGCTTTGAATGCTACAGCTTTAAATGCTACAGTTTTGAATGCTACAATTTGGAATGCTACAGCTTTGAATGCTACAGTTTTAAATGCTACAGCTTTGAATGCTACAGTTTTAAATGCTACAGCTTTAAATGCTACAGCTTTGAATGCTACAGTTTTAAATGCTACAGCCTTGAATGCTACAGTTTTAACTGCTACAGTTTTAAATGCTACAGCTTTGAATGCTACAGTTTTAAATGCTACAGCTTTAAATGCTACAGCTTTGAATGCTAGTTTTGAATGCTACAGCTTTGAATGCTACAATTTGGAATGCTGCAGCTTTGAATGCTACAGTTTGGAATGCTACAGCTTTGAATGCTACAGTTTTGAATGCTACAGCTTTAAATGCTACAGCTTTGAATGCTAGTTTTGAATGCTACAGCTTTGAATGCTACAATTTGGAATGCTGCAGCTTTGAATGCTACAGTTTTTAATGCTACAGTTTTGACTGCTACAGTTTTGGTTTTGAATGTAGCTGATGGCACCCAAATTCTTTTTTTTTACTTTTTAAATCATGACTCTATAATAATATATACGAAATCTGGACAAATAAAAATATTATTTTTAAGTGTATTTTATGCCTAGGAAATGTCGCCCCTCACCCCCACTCTGCTAGTACCAGATATAAAGGCTTCTGTCAAAAAAGAAAGCGTGTCAAGAACTTTTTCTTTTTTCCATTCCTTGCAATGGCATTTTTTACATTTAAATTTTTTACTTAAAATAACTTTTCAAGTCCTCAAATTATTTAGTCCTTAAAATAAAGATTTTGATTGTACTCTTGAAATATATTCTATTTTTATGAGATTTAAATAACATATCTAAAATTTTCCAAGGAAAACAATGGAAATGGTTCCAAATCTCTAAGTGCCATCCTTACCTAAAGGAGTTACGGCAAGATGAACCTCCTTTAAACTTCAAATATATCCCATTTTTATGATATTTGCTATCCTAACCTAAAAGAGTTATGTCGGGGTTGAATCAAGACCGTCTTAAAAGACAAGATGGCCGGTGGGCAAAAATAATTTAATCTGCTGACGTCATCACAGATAGTCCCTTAGTTGCTTGACACCGGTAATCACCGGTAGTCACTCGTGGATATCTCCATTCAGCAAAGTAAGTTTTAACGTGCTCCTCCCCCTGTATTTAACACGATGCAACTATAATTTAATTCAATATTATCATCCTAAGTTTTTTACCATTCAAAAGAAGAAGCTTCAAATAAATTGCTAATATTAAAAAAAAATTTTTTACAGCATACAAAACTAATGAAAATGCGAGACAACATCGACTCTTTAAGACACGTTCTTTTGAAGAGATGATTTTTTTAAGCTGTTGACACACATGTTTTAAAAATCTAGCAAAAATTAATTTTCCTGAAATTTTTCAATATTTAAAAATAAATTATGCTGGCTGATAAAATTTTTAAACTTTTTTTTAAAGCTATAAAGATAAAATTTTAAAATACTTATTTTTATATATATATATATGAAACTAAACTAAAAAAAAAAACGCGCGTTCACTCGTGGTCTTAAAGTTCATTTCAGGTTTGTATTACTGTACACATAGATTCGAAAAAGTTGTCAAAAAACAAATATATAACAAATAAATGTTATCAAAGGCAAGATAAGTTACTTTTCTACCAAACTGGATATATTTTTCGTGTTTTTATTCAATGTAACATGTTTATTCAGCTCGAAAAACATACTGTTTACCGAGGTATTGGAAAATTCAAGATGGCGCCTCACTCCCTCTTTAACACGGTAAGTATGGGAAAAGGTGTTATAAATAAAAAACTAGAAAAAATACTATTAAAAACACGCCGAATATATGTCAAGCTATGTCACGGTAACATATATTGAGCGAGTTTTTAACAGTATTTTATCCAGTTTTTTATTTATAACACCTTTTCCCACACTTACCGTGTTAAAGAGGGAGTCAGACGCCATCTTGAATTTTCCAATACATCGGTAAACAATGTATGTTTTTCGAGCTGAATAAACATGTTACATTTAATAAAAACACGAAAAATATATCCAGTTTGGTAGAAAAGTAACTTATCTTGCCTTTGATAACATTTATTTGTTATATATTTGTTTTTTGACAACTTTTTCGAATCTATGTGTACAGTAATACAAACCCACGTATTTTAACAAACTGAAAATATGGATATAAAAAAATGATTTTGCATGTTATTTTTGTTATGTGGTGAAATAATCTTAAATAAGAAACATGATTTTTTCTTTAGGTTAATTATTTTTTACTGTGCAATATTTCATGAATTTATTAAAAATATTGTTTTTAATTTTGAAAAAATATTGTGGTTCATTTGCATTTAAAAATATTGTTGTTCATTTTGATTAAAAAATATTCATTTTGATTAAAAAAATATTCATTTTGATTTTTTAAAAATATTGTTCATTTTGATTAAAAAATATTCATTTTGATTTAAAAAAAATATTGTTCATTTCGATTAAAAAACATTCATTTTGATTTAAAAAAAATTCATTTTGATTAAAAAAAAATTCATTTTGATTTAAAAAATACTGTTCATTTTAATTTAAAAAATAGTTTAATTTTAATATTTGTTTATTGTCTTAACTCATATCAAATGTTTTGCTTGTGTTCTGCTTCAAATATTCATAATCTTACATGCATAATTTTCATTTAATTATATTAAATAAACTTCAAGTTTACTACAAATCAAATCGTGTTCCTTCACTTTTTTAAAATGTAATTTATAAGTAATTAAAGAACGCATTCTAATCTTTAAAATCTATAATACAACAAAATATTCAATTGCTTATAATACTTAAACAAACAACTTGTGTTTTTTTATTATTTTTTATTATTAATATTAGATGAGTTTCAGTATAAATCATCGTGTTCTTTATTTCAATCCAATTTTGAAGTTTTGTAACGCTGTCTGTAAAAATTACTGTTCATTATTGACAGTTTAAGAGTTCCACATATCTTGCTTGTTGGGACCTCGGCGATGACGTCATTTTTTCAGCTGGCCGGCCATCTTTATAATGAAGGCCACGGTTGAATCCCCTTTAAAATTTCAAATATATTCTGGAAATAAAAGCCTCTGTTCAGTCTTGAAAGACAATGTCCCCCCCCCTGAAAAGGGAGCTATATGTGTAATTGAGGCAAGGGTTGTGTAATATCCGACCACCCCTCTCCTGAATTGAGCTCACTGGCAATTAGAGGTCCAGGACGACTGGAAATAATGCCGAGATAAGCAGAGAACACATACACCACCTCAAATTCCTTTGAATGAACCTCCTTTTAAATTTAAAATGTATCCTATTTCTTTCTTCTTCTTTCTAATTTTTCTTTTCTTTTTTTTTTTTTTGAAAACAGAATAAAAGATTTAAGAAAAATAACATATAACATTACTTTCCAATTGTCTTTCCTTTTCGCTCGTATAACTCTTCCGAAAATCCGATAGGCTCATAAGAGTAGTGGTAGATGGACAAAAATCGGAGGCCTGCAATATAAATGCTGGAGTCCCTCAGGGGTCAATCCTGGGCCCAACTCTCTTCCTGATCTACATCAATGACCTCCCTAAACACATACTTAAATCATTTGTTGACATCTATGCTGATGACACGACCATCTATGGCAACACATCAAAGGCTATAAATGACAAAGTTCTCTCTGATTCTCTCTCCTCTGATCTCGAGCGCGTGGTTCAGTGGGGGAAGATGCGGCTGGTTACCTTTAATGCATCCAAAACCAAACTCCTATCCTTACATCATCAACGCTCTGATCCCCATCTGACATCAATTGTGATGGATTGCTCTCATCTGGGCAAGGCCCCGTGTTTTGACAAGCTTCTGGGTTTAACCTTTACTCCTGATCTGAAATGGAACACGTACATCAAGTCTGTTGCCAAGGTCGCTGGAAAGATGGTGGGATCCTTCTACCGCTCCAGAAGATATCTCACTACTGATGCAATTCTCTATCTATATAAAAGCCAAGTACGTTCAAGGATGAAATACTGTTGCCATATCGAGGCAGGAGCTGCTAAAAACAGCCTATCCTGCCTTGACAGAGTACAAAATAGACTTCGTGGCTTAGTGGGGGATGCCCTTTTCTCTACCCTGCAACCTCTCTCCCACAGAAGAGACATTGCGACCTATCCTTGTTTTATCGTTATTTCCATGGCAGGTGCTCGTCTGAACTCCAATCTCTGGTCCCCCCTCGCCAATCTTTCATGAAAAACACCCGTCTAGCTGAATCCACTGTGAAAAATTTCCCCCACTCTATATCTGTGCCTAAATCAAAAGGCGGATTCCATGAACAAAGCTTCTTTCTTAGAACTGCACACCTGTGGAACTCTGTTTCGTTTGCCTGCTTCCCTCCGGACTGCAACTTGGATGTCTTCAAGTCCAATGTTAACAAATTCCTAATGAACCGCCCCCTTAAGTAAACACTTCATCAAATCTCCACACTAACGTAATGTACTTGTAATAACCCTTATCCCTGAGTGGCTTCCGGGCCTTGATAAGTGGTGATCACTGTGTATAAAAAAACCAAAATAAAAAACAACAAAACTACTTCCGGCGAGTTAAAGTGCACTTGTCCCACTTGATGAAATTAAATAGAGTTATAAATAAAATAATAATGCAATTAAGTTACTTTATTAAAATTCGTTTTTCATAGTTTTCACTTATTTATGCTTACCTAATCTCACCTAACCCACCCCCCACCCGCAAAAAAAGAAAGTAGTTCAACCTCGACTGGAGAATAATATGATATCATTTTAAAGTTAGCAAAAACATATTTACAAATAAAAGGTACAAGGATTCAATTAAGATTAGATGCTTCTATAGTTTATCGCCGAAACTGGAGACGCCATTTTAGTTCTCGCAGCAGAGCTCAGCTGTCGTTCAAATCCGAGGGAGAAATCAGTATTTTAAACTATGGCCTAAGTAGGAAATAAATAAAAATTAAACTAGATATTAATTACTTCCAGAAAGAACTATGAAAAAACGTAAATAAAGAAAGTGAAAGAGAACATATATCCGTAATTGTTTAATTGGAAATGTTTCGATTTAATTAATGAGAACGGGGAAAGTTTTGCATGAAACATTTTTTTTATTATTATTAAAAACAGAAAATAAAAATGACATACTCATAATTGTTTAAATTGGGCGAGCGCCATTTGAAAACCAAAACATTTATTGTATAAAAATTTATCAAAATATGATTGTAAAATCATTTATCGAAAAGTTTGCGTAAGAAAATATAATTTTAAGGTGCTAGTGCAAGTGCACTTACTGATCTGCGCTATTTTTTAAAAATCGTATTTCCAAGTTTAATTAAAGTTTTATGATGTTTTTTTTTTTTATTCAATTCGAAGGTTAAAGTATAGAATAGGTACAAAACACCCTCCCCTCCCCATGTTAAGAATGGCTTTTTAAATAATAACGTTATTATTTCAGCACGGATCAATAAGTGCACTAGTACCAATTTTAATAAAACAATTTTGTAATGAAAGCAACATTGGATTTTTATAAAATAGTTTTTTTTTGTTTTTTTTTTTTAACAAATAAATAATTTTAATGAAACATTTTTTTTTAATTAATGCAATTTTGAAGCGTCAACAACAATATTAATTTAAATGAAACAGAAAAATCATTATCTAGTTTAATTTTCTTATTATTTATTTCATGCTTCGGCCATAGTTTAACATACTGATTTCTCCCTTGGATTTCAAGGTGTGTGAAATAAAATGGCGTTTCCGTTTCGGCGATAAAGTGTAGAAGTACCTAAGATTATTGCACTTACTTTTATTTAATCTTCTTTCGTTTGGGCTTTTGTGTTTATTTATTTATTTACTTCTTTTTTTCTTTTTTTTCTTTTTTTTTAACAGGAAAACAATTGAAAGGTTAGCAAATTACGTGTTACCAATCCCGCAGTCAATATTCAAAATGGTTATCCTCGCAAAGCAACTTCGCAGAAGTTTTTTTTTTTTTTTCTAATCAAAATATAGAGAACCAGAACCTCTTTAAGAACACTGCCTATCCGTTTGGGATTAAAATGAAATTTATTTTTATTTATTTATTTTTTTTTTCAGCATTTTATGATAATTCAGAAGAACGTCTGACTTACTCTGCAGTTAACGGTGTCTGGTCAAATTCAGTTCCTGATATTAAACTTCATCCATAATATAAGTTCCGGCGAGGGTTTCAGTTTCACAAATTAATTCATTTATTTATTTATCAAATCGTTACCTGGAAGTACAGAATAGTTAACAGAACCAGTTATCTTCAAGAAACCAATCCCACTTTGACTTCCGCTTTCTGCTGAACGGAAGCGTGGCCGTTTTATGCCATAAAGTGTCCCTGTTTATTTTTTTTAGTTTTACACAATAGTTTCATTTTTAATAAAATCATAGCAGGGGGAGGGGCGTAAAACACGCTTAAATATGATATTTTAATTTGTCCAGAATTCGTATGTATTATTATAGAGTTGCGATTTCAAAAGTAAAAAACAAAAAGTATTAGGGTGTCCTCACTCCTCAGCTAGAACCGAAAGAAAAACTGCAGCATTCAAAGCTGGCGACTACCACTACTGTACCAACGTGATTGAGCCGATTATAAATAAACTAAGATGGTTGGTTGGTTGTTTTTGTTTTACGGCATATCAACCTTTTTGCAGGTTATTTAATGCTGAATCTAGTTATTTTGAGGAACGATTTTTAATGGAGTATATTTTTTTTAAGTCGGATTCTATTCAACCCATAGTTGGGACCCTAGCAGGTACTCCCACTCCGGTTCAGAGTGGACCTGGGAGCAATAGCAATTAAAGGGTGCTCCACACTCCCCAAGGTCCGCAAGGTGGGGCCTCACCATCGGATATAGTTTTTTAGGTCATATCCGGGACCTAAACTAAGATGGATGTACAACGTAAAGAAAGAGACTCCTTACAATGTCGGTAGCACACACACAAACATATATATAAGGCACTTTGTCTATGTGTGTGTGTGTTGTGTTTCGACCAGACACTTAGGACTCAGACGAAAAAGAAACACGAATATACAAGTCAGAGAGCAATAAAAGTGTATTTAACTGCAAATAAACACAAATATAAAATAAGCAGGTTGCAAAACAATTGCGTTTGCGGCTTTTTAAGAAGTCCAAAAAGTTGTTATTTTAACGTCTTCAGTTTGACGGCCCCATTCAAGTTCGGAAAGAGGAGAGATGAAATAATAAGTCTTTCCTCCACAGAGGTTTGAATGAAAGAGAGAGTTTAAAGGGAATCTCTAGTCCTGCTTAATAAATAGGTTGCCGTGATTGGTCGATGAGCGGCACCTTTGGCCAATGAGACAAGGCCTTATTTAAAGTGTAAGGAAAGGAAATGAGAAGACGAAAAGGGAGGTAACTCTAGTTTTTTATGTGTGTGTGTGTGTGTGTGTGTGTGTGTGTGTGTGTGTGTGCAATTCCGTTCTCTATAGACTCCGAAATTACTGACAGTTTTTTTTTTTTAATTTTTCACAAAAATATTCCTTATTTTATATCATGAATAAGCGTATGGTACCAGGAAAAAAACAAACAATATAAGTTTAATTTTAAGCAATTGATTACTCGTTTATTTTAAAAACAAACTTAAGAAAAGCAAAATAAAATAAAGTGTTCTTCAGTTCAACAGAAGTTTGTCCCTGATGTTAAGGTTATTCATTTCAGTATAGTCTTTATCGGCAATTCACGTCCTTCTTTGACCAAGCTGTCAAGTCTCCTGGCGTACATAGTAGCTGCATCTGGTAGTAGCGTCTTCGATCGATTTGTTGTCCATTAGACTGGGGATTTGACAAGTTGTCTGGTGTGAAAATTAGACTTTCCCAGTGGTAGACCAGTGAAGTTGTTGTGGTAGAGACCCATGGCCAAACTGGCCAGGGTAAAGGTTGATTGCTCTTCTTAGTTTTAAAGTTGGATTCTCAACTGACAGGGATTCATGGGGTGTGTGCCAGGCTCAATCAAGCAATCTTCTCGATCAGCTTGGCTTCTCTCTATTTAAACGTAATTTAGCAGGTGCCCGGCTCCCACAGCAAGTCTTTTCTGATTGGTCAAAGTTGCATTTTGACAGCCTATCAAACTGTTGGAAATTAACCAATCAGAGTAGAGTATTTTGGTATTTTGTAAAGCTTTGTAAATATTGTTGCTTTTAGCTGCTGCTGCTGCTGCTGCTATTATTTGTCATGGTTGGAGCTTTCCCTTCTAATTCAACAATGTGTTTGCTGCTCCTGCTAATTTGTTGTTTTCACTGCAAGAAAGCTTCACAAATCGAAATGAGATCTCGCACTCAACCAGATCTCACTTCGATTTGTGAACATGGAATATTGATAAGAATTCTGTAGTAATATCCATAAATGTGTATTCATTTTTTTTTTTTTTTTTACATGGAGGTCACCACGTATCAAGGCCCGGAGGCCACACAGGGATAAGGGTTATTGTGTGAACAATTGGAGATTTGATAGTGTCTTACTTAAGAGGGGGGTTTGCCAAGAATTTGTTTATGCTGGACTTGAAGACATCCAAGTTTTAGTCAGATGGGAGACAGGCAGATGGAACAGAGTTCCACAGTCATGCACTTCTGAGAAAAAAGCTCTGCTCATGGAATCTACGTTTGGATTTAGGCACAGATAAAGAGTGGGGAAAATTATTGACAGTAGTTTCAGCCAGACGAGTGTTTCTCGTGAAAGATTGGCGAGGTGGGACGAGAGATTGGAGCTCAGATGAGCACTTGCCATGGAAATAAGGATAAAACAAAGACAGGCTCACAACGTCTCTTCTGTGGGAGAGAGGGTGCAGGAAAGAGAAAAGGGCATTCCACACTAAGCTATGAAGTCTATTTTGTACTCTGTCAAAACAGGATAGGCTGTCTTTAGCAGCTCCTGCCTAGATGTGGCAGCAGTACTTCATCCTAGGACGTACTTGGCTTTTATATAAATAGAGAATTACATCAGCAGTGAGATATCTTCTGGAACGGTAGAAGGCTCCCACTATTTTCCCAGCATCCTTGGCAACAGACCTGATGTACATGGTCCATTTCAGATCAGGAGTAAAGGTCAATCACAAAAGCTTGTCAAAACATGGAGCCTCTCCAAGACGAGAGTCATCCATTTCAATTGATGCCAGATAGGGATTAGAGCATTGATGATGTAAAGATAGAAGCTTGGTTTTGGATGCATTAAAAGTAACCAGCCACCTCTTCCCTCACTGTACCACGTGCTCGAGATCAGAAGAGAGAGAATTAGAGAGAACCGTGTCATTTACGGCCTTTATGTGTTGCCATAGATGGTCGTGTCATCAGCATAGATGTCAACGAATGATTTAAGTATGTGTTTTGGGAGATCATTGATGTAGATCAGGAAGAGAGTTGGGCCCAGGATGGACCCCTGAGGGACTCCAGCTTTAATACTGTGGGCCTCTGATTTCTGTCCATCAACCACTACTCTTATGAACCTATCGGAGAGAAATGATTTAATGATTGAGAAAACATTTCCAGTGATACCATAGCTGGAAATCTTGTAAAGTAGGCCCTTATGCCATACCTTATCGAAAGCCTTTGATATGTCAAGAGCAATTACCCTGGAAAGGAAGCCTTTGTCAAGGGATTCACTAATCCTATGAGATTAGCACATCTGCTATAGATCTTGCAGAGCAGAAACCATATTGCATGTCACTAAAAAGGTTTTCCAGGGTGTTGGAAAGCACTTCTCCTTAAGGCAACGCTTAAACAGTTTTGTAAGTATGAGGGCAAGTTCTGTTTGGAGCTTTTTCAGCACTATAACTGGAATGCTGTCAGGGCCAGTTGCTTTACTGGAATCAAGGTTCTTGATTAGCTTGGCGACCTCACACACAGATATTTGTATGTTGCATAGCGTGTTGTCTGTTATAGGAGGAAATATGGAGAGTTGATGGTCTTCGTTACATGGGGTAGAATTAGCTGCAAAGTTCTTGGCAAATAGTTTGGCCTTGTCTGATGCTGACGAGATGACCTCTGGTCCATTGATAATGGTTGGGATAGAACGCACACTTCTGTTCATTTAAATCTGTCTGGATTTAAGCATTTATTTTTTAATATTTTTTTATTATATATCATCGGTTGACAAATCGGTGTGGATGTTTGATGTGTATGACGAGTATGGTGAAAATCGTAATGCTGTATCGTTAGGCGAGGTGGCTGACTCTGTTTGAAAGGGAATAACTTGTTTTATGGCAGTCAAGAGAAAAGTGATGGCAGTAACATGTAGAGGTTGCTTGGTGAGATAAATGGTCCAATATCGAAAAATGAGCTGCGTGTGTAGCGAGGTAAATTCGATTCTTGTATCGGAAAGAATACCATTCAGTTGAGCGCAGTCAGAATGTCGTCGGTAATAATTCCTCGCCATTCCTTGGGTTCGGCTGCAATCTGTATGAGACTGGCGGTATCGATGGATTGAATGGCATTGTGTATGCATGTGTGTGATTATCAGCATTGTGGAAGTAATGTGATGTAGTCGTGCGTGTGCATGCGTGAAAATGTATCAGAAATTGTTTAAGAATCCGAGGTGCAAGTGATAAGCTCGTACTGCAGTGTTGAACATGTTGTTTAGCCTGGTGGGCGCTATTAATTTCCGCATGTAGGAAAAATGGTGGTATCTCTGATTAGCTTGATGCCTCGAAGAGGCCGTGGGTAGGCACGAGAGTAACTTGTCACCACTATTCAGCAAAATCCATAACAAGCGGCACTTGAATCTATGGTTTAATTTATTGATCCTACACCATAATCACGTGATTAAAATTTTAGCAGACGAAAAATCGGGAGTCAAAAGAGTCAGGAGTTCCCTTTTTTTTTAATAATATGAATGTTGGGTCTGTTTTAAAATAGACTTTAAAATGTATATTTGTTTCGAAAACCAAGTAATATCGAGCGTTACATGAGAATAAGAAAAAATGACTGCTACAATAGGGTCATATCTTTTGAATCTCAATAATGTCTTAAAAATAAATAATAAAAGAAATTACTGGTAGAAATCCACCTGTTGCATTACAAAACTGAGCGTATGGAAAGCAAGGGTGGGATTTTGCTGCTTGATGGGCTTGTCACAGGTATTTACATTGAGTGGGGATACGCGCAGCAAGTTCATTGGAGAACATTCTGTGAAAGTATGTGTAATATAAGCAAAGGGATGAAACATTACCGTGATGGAACAGGGGCTGGAGCTTGGTAGACAGTGCGGGACATATTCAGTAGGAGACTCTTTATTGCATCTTATCTAAGAGGGAGGGGTTAGTAGTTAGTATGCCAGCCCAGCTGTGACAACAATACTCCATGCATGTAATAAAGAAAGTCAATGGATTCGCATAGCACAACAGCGTGCAGGAATATAATAATATTGTACTGACATGCAGAAATTCAAGTGTAATGTGAACTGACATCTTGCTGCTCAACTCCCCACTTAGTACCCCTGTAGGCTGTGTTCCTAATAGTAGCCCCCTACATCAAAGTGGCAATGTGCCTTGTTTAGGGTGAAAATGTAATTAAAAAAAAAAAAAGAAAAAAAAGTTCACCCAACATAAGGGCATTGGTGCGTTTGTTATATTACAAAACTGAGCATATGGAAAGCAAGAAAGTGACAAACGAAAAGGTTGAGTTTAAACGTTTTATTTAAAGTTTAAACGATCATGAAACAAACTGTTTGGTATGTCAGGATAATTTGATGGCAGCAACGACGGTGAGGCGTCGGTAGTGCTGGTCAGGTGTTGATATGAACTTGGTAACGATCTAAGTTATTGTCAGGCTGAGGTGGGGGAGGCGGTGATGGCGAGGGGTTAACAGCTGTTGGCTGGCGAGCAGTGGTGATTTGGAGGTGGCGGTGGCGGAAGAGAGGGAGTCTTCAAGGCTTGCTGTTCAGTATCACGAGTGAGATGGCGGCGGTGCGGTAACTACACCGCAGTAATCTCAGTAGCTGATGTCGCTGGCGAAGGGCTAACTTGCTGCTGACGGAGCAAGATTAAGGCTGACACGCAGGGGCCAATCTGGGCCAATCTGTTTGCTTGTCGAAAAGGCAGTCACTTTTATACTGGTGATGCGGACGTAGTAGTGGACAAAAGATGGGGTTTATCGTTGGCCAACATTTTTGTTTTTATTTATGTTCGTTTTTTGTGTTTTAGGGAGTCGTCTGTTTGGTGTTTGTATACAAGTGTTATGTCAATTTAAAGCTAAGAAAGTTGTGAATCGTATTCTAGTAGTTGTTGTGTTGTTGCAGTGTCTTATGAGATAATTATTCGTGTTTATATGCTGCTGGAGTTGAGTTTATTTTTTTTTATAGTCCTTACCTCTACTTCTCTAAAGACTTTTCACACTGGCTTGCTAAAAGAATCGGTCAAATTAACAGAAAGTATTTTCAGTTTTACATTGACCGCGATTATCCCCTGTTTAAAAAAAAAAGCCTAGCCTCACCCCTACCTGTGTAAATGTCCAGTAAAAATAGTTATTTATTGGGAGGGGGGGTAGTCCTATTTTAAACTAGAGAAATGAAAGCTTAGCCCACACTTCTCAAACTACTTTTTCTTTGTCAACGTGCCATTTTTACCTATTTATTCACTTTTGCCAATTTTACCGGTGCCATTTTTCCGGTGTCATTTTTACCGTGCCATTTTTACCTAAATTCGTCAGACTTCAAATTGACTTAATGATTCTAAAAATATCTGTGTTCATGAGAAAGTTGTTTTGGTGGTGGAAGGGAAGAAAGAAATTGAATGGGAAAAATAAAGAAATATTCATTTAATTCTTTCAAATATTATGAAAAATCAAAGTACTGAATTGTTGGCAGTCTTGCAGTTAAGTCCCGGCAAAGTTTTACAACTCTAGAAGGGTCACATCAGTATTTTACACCGTCAAATCACGAATATTATGAATTATTAGTTTTAAAATAAAAATAAAAATTATTAAAGTTTTAAACAACAAACAAAAATGTAATTAATGAAGTATATCAACATTAACAATGCATAATGAATAAAAATGCACAAGACAAAATAACATTATAGATAGATCGGCAGACAGTACGCCTCGTAGGGAAAGATCGTCTCCCGGTCCTTTTATTTACAAAGAAAAAGATTTCAAGACAGTCGCGCCCTCTAGTGGTAGTTCATTGAAGTACAAGGGAGATAATCCGTAGTTCATTAAAGTGCAAGGGAGATAATCCTGTCCAATATATTACAATTAATATTTAATAAACTGTGGAGGAATTCTGGTCACATGTGAAAAGGAAGATGAGGATGGTAGCGACTAATGAAAATTTGGCAAGTGTATATTTCAGCTGCGTTAATTATTTGACAGACAAAAATTTATAAAAACTATTTATTTTTATATAAAACACATTATTAGATCCTAAGGCTGAAATAAAATCCGAAAAAAATTTAATTTTAATTTTTTTTTCCAACATTTTTTATTTGACTATATGTACAACAATCGAGGCCGCCATCTTGTTTTGAAAATTTGGCCTTTCTAATGATTCACAGATTTGCCTTTTTGTAAGTACGGGCAAAAATGGGAGGGCAAAAATAGGTAGACCTAGTTTTTAAAGCTGATTTATCATAATTTTTTGGTAGTTTTCAAAATGAAGTCATGATAATAAGAGGAGGTAGAGGTGTCAGATTTCTTCCTGGGCCCCAGACGTGCATACATACATTCCTATCCTGAACGTTTGTATCAATTTTTATAATTTTTTAATTTAATTATTTTTTACGTTCCTGTTTTTAAATTATTATTTTTTTTTTTAAATATTGTTCGAGATTATATAAAAATTATGTTATGAATTTTAAAATAAAAATAAAAATTATTAAAGTTTTCAAACAAAACAAAAATGTAATTAATATTTAATAAACTGTGGAGAGATTCTGGTCACATGTGAAAAGGAAGATGAGGATGGTAGTGACTAATGAAAATGTGTTCCATTCCCATCCAATGGAAGAGTTGTGGCTTGTGTAGACGGCGTGAGAAAGGACACGCATTCCTACGAATTATTAAAAGCATAAAATAACAATACACTTTTAAAGAAATGTTTAATTTTCAAAGTTGTTTTAGTTTGTAGAAATTTATATTTTATTACGTGGTTCATTTCTTCAGATTTTATTTTGTATAAATTTATTTTTTGTTACGTGGTTCATTACTTCAGATTTTATTTTGTTCGTTTTTCTGTTAAGACAATAATACACTTTCTAAAAATTGCTTCATTTTTCTGTTAAATAAATAGTTATAAATATATAAAAATGTATATTTTGTTCGTTTACTTTATTTAATCAAGTGCTTATTTCCAATATTAAAATATTGATAATCCGGAAGAAAGAGAGAGATCGTTTCCTCCGTTTGACTATAGGTGGCGTTACTGTCTGTCCACCCAGTTATGGAAGCACAAAATGTATATAATGGCACCCTTGAAATAAAAATAAATGTTTTTGTTATATTTTAATTTTACGTTTTTTAATGTATGTTTTTTTGTTGTTGTTGTTTTTGCAAACATATTTAAGTTTTATTTTTCCAAACATTTACGTTTTGTTGCTGGTTTATTTTCAAACATTTACGGTTTTTTTTTTTGTTTTTTTTTCAAGGATAAACTAAATGTTTTTGCTATATTTTTCTTTTAAACATATTTATGGGTACAACCGTTTTTCCGCGAGTATTTTTTTACGCTTTTATAAAAAAAAAAAAAATCAACGTTTTTTTTCTTTTATCTTTTTATGGTCCCCCCTTTTTCTTAATTTTTCTGCACTTATTTAACCTTTTCCGCGAGTATATATATATATATATATATATATATATATATATATATATATATATATATATATATATATATGCGCGTGATCAAAGAAAGAGCCCACACAAAAAAAACGTAAATATGTTTGAAAAAATAAAACTTAAATATGTTTGCAAGCACAAAAACAAAACGTAAATATGTTTGCAAAAAAAAAAAAAATAAAATAAATAACAAAAAAACATGTTTAAAATTAATATATAACAAGAACAGTTATTTTTATTTCGAGGGTGCCATTATATACATTTTGTGCTTCCATAACTGCGTGGACAGACAGAGTAACGCCACCTATAGTTAAACGGAGGAAACAGGCTTTCTCTCTCTTTCCAAAATATTTTTATATTAATTACATTTTATTTTGAAATTTCAATAATTTTTATTTTTTTATTTTAAAACTAATAATTCGTAATATTCGTAATTTGACGGTGTAAAAGACTGATGTGATCCTTCTAGAGTTGTCGAACTTTGCCGGGACTTAACTGCAAGACTGCCTATATATTTTTTATTTTTTATTTATATTTTACTTTAGTTGTTTTTGGAAATTTCTTTGTGGACGGCTGGTTTTACAATCTGTTAATATTTAAAATAATAAAATGTGTTTATTATTAAAAATCGAATCATCACAAAAATTAACTGTTCCCATAGTAACCAAAAGCGGTGTATAGGGAAGTTAGTTCCTTTTGCTGTGAAAGAGGGTTAGAGACTATTGTCTCGAGCTTTATGCCGGAATACCATCACATTTTCTATCTAGGCTTTCAGTTTATAAAAAGCGTGAATTGAAAATAAGTTTCTGATAAAGTTAATTCAATGATTTATTAAGCCCCGGACAAAAGGAGGGTGGACCTGTAATTTCACCCTTGTCTGTTTGTTCGTTCGTCTGTTTGTCTGTCCGCACTTTTCTCAATAACTACGCCTTGGAATTTTTTTTTGAATTTTGCACAAACAGTAAACATGATATGAGTAAAAAAGTAACAGAACGGATTTTCCGGGAAAACTCCAGTTTGCCCCCCTAGGGTTGCCTTTCGGCTTAAGAAGTCTAAACTTGACACTTTTGTGCTTATTAAAAAAAAAAATTAATGCCTTGGATTTTTATAAAACTTTCTGAAAAGTTGTAACTAACTGATTTCTATGTAATTTTGTTTGCCTATACTTTGCGATAACTCTTGGTTGTGCCCCAGGGGCTCTTTTAGGGTTAATAAAAACACTCCATTTTTGGGACTATTTTATCATATTTGTCCAAAATTTTCTGTGTATGTCTATTTAGCAGTTTTGTATGGTGCTGAACTCAAATTTAAATATGTTAAGGCCTTGGAGACTTTGGGGCTAAATGGGGGTGGGGGGACAAATGATGGACAGTCATTTCTTTTTTTGCATGGTGCAGAACTCAGATTTACATATGTTAAGGCCTAAAACTGCACCGTTTGTTCATTTTCACCAGGATTTGGCGAAATGGGGGTGGGGGTGATAAATGCTGAACTTAGTCATTTTTTTTATGCCTCGTTCACTGTGCACTCACGGGGGACCATGTATGTTTTATTTGTTTTTTAAAAATCCTTGCTGGTTGCAAATCATTTTCTTTAATGTGTGGGAACATGATGAGAATTATTAGCAGCGAACCGGATGTTAACGCACCCACCATGATAGTCAAAATGAAAAATCGTCTTTTGCACATGGCTCCACGCATCGCTTCCGCTTGGGAAGAAAAAAATAAGATAACCACAAAATAATTATCGACCAATGGCAGAGCTCCGCGCCTAAAATAAACGCCTCAAATATCACAGTCGCTGGGAGCCAGTTTGCCACTATAAAATGAGGTGACCAAAAAGTGGAAAGAAGAGATTCGCCCTGCTGCATCGGTGAACGCACGGACAGATTCTCCCACCCGACCTAAAGAGATGAAGAAGAAAAAGAAATAAGGCACCAGTGAACTGGAGCCGACTACGCTCTCATGTTATGGGCCAAATGCCTTCAATTCTAAACAATGCCTAATTCACACGAACCAAAGAAGAAAGGAGGGGAAAAAAAGCAAAGACGCCGGGCTGCTAGCTGCTGATGAAAAAGTCACTCGCTTTCCAGTTACAAGTCAGGACACGCATCACTGACAGCAGGATGACCGGCCTACCCTAACCCTCTCCATCGTCGAAAAGATAAGTTACATTTTACAAACATTTATTCCTTGTCAATTCATGCATACCTACAAACATTTTACGAACATTCATTCCTTGTCAATTCATACATACCTACAAACATTTTACAAACATTCATTCCTTGTCAATTCATACATACCTACAAACATTTTACGAACATTCATTCCTTGTCAATTCATACATACCTACAAACATTTTACGAACATTCATTCCTTGTCAATTCATACATACCTACAAACATTTTACGAACATTCATTCCTTGTCAATTCATACATACCTACAAACAGTTTACGAATATTCATTCCTTGTCAGTTCATACATACCTACAAACAGTTTACGAATATTCATTCCTTGTCAATTCATACATACCTATAAACAGTTTATGAACATTCATTCCTTGTCAATTCATACATACCGACAAACATTTTACGAACATTCATTCCTTGTCAATTCATACATGCCTACAAACAGTTTACAAACATTCATCCCCTTCGTTAAATCACATTCCATCCTACAAACACTTTGCCTCTCCTAATACAAGTTGTTAGTAGTAAATAAAATCGGTTCTCAACCTTCAATATTCGTCTGTCTTTAATTATATGGAGTCAGAATCTACACACTTCCAACGTTGTTCATTTTATGTATTCTTGGTTGTGGCCTCTTTGGCATCCTTCCCCTCCCCCGCCCTAATCCTTTTTATAAAAACCTTAAGCCATAAACGTGTTGTTTTTACATTTACACGTTCACTGTTTATTGGTAGGAATGTACACGGAAGGTAATGCAGCATCCCTTCACCTTATTAAACCAACTGCTCACACCTGAGAGTATCCTGTACCTCTGTAAGGCCACCATGCGCCATGTATGTTGGCACAACTGGTTGGTTGTTTTTGTTTTACGGCATATCAACCTTTTTCAGGTTATTTAATGCCGAATCTAGTTATTTTGAGGAACGATTTTTAATGGAGTATATTTTTTTAAAAAGTCAGATTCTATTTAACCCATAGTTGGGACAATAACAGGTACTACGGGTCAGAGTGGACCTGGGAGCAATGGCAATTAAAGGGTGGCTCCACACTCCCCAAAGCCCGCAAGGTGGGGCCTCACCATCGGATATAGTTTTAGGTCATATCAAGGACCGGCACAACTGGGCTGATGCATCTACCACTAGTCTCTCCCTCTTGGTAGGGTCCAAAAAAGGGGCCTACAATCTAATAGGTCCCACTTTGTTAGCTAGGCTCCAACCCCTGTGCCATCGCTGCAATGCTGCATCCTTGTGCCTATTTTACAAGTATTTTAATGGAATGTGCTCTGATGAACTCATTGCATTGTGCCCCATCGATGTACACATCCCTGACAAACCCGCCTGGCAACAAAATCATACCCCTTCACTATTGAGGTCTGCAAATGTGAAAAAGTTTTCTACTCAAATGGTTTCTTCCCTAGAATGGCTAGACTTTGGAATTCCCTTCCTGCTGCCTGCTTCCCAAACTCTACTGATATGCAGAAGTTCAAATGCGATGTAAACCAACAATCTGTTATTGCATTTATTACTTCACTCAGAACTCTATTCCAAGTACCAGAAATCTTGATTGAGAAAGCAGCCCTCCTTTGGTTGGTTCAGTCGAAATCAGCGGTGAAATAATTTCTTGTAATGTTCACATAGACTTTTTTCTCATGCAGGAGTGAAGAACAAATCCTGAGGTTGATCATAATGACCATCGATGAGATTGTAGGCCCAAATCATGTTGGCGTGCAATCCTCGGTGCCCAAAGGGGAAAATGGTTACATTTTTTTGGTACACTTTAATAAGGCAGATCCGATAAACTCTTTCGGATCACCAGTCTTTGAACTCTCACTGGATATCACAGATTCGATATGGATAAGATATCTGTGTGACAACATGCGTGGCCCCCGACAGACCGCCAACCCCCAACGTTGTGTGTGCTGTTGACTTTCCGGCCGGATCACACTTTTTTCTCCTGTCAAGGCCTTTTTGTTGGTTATTTGATTAATTCATCTTTGGTTGTTCAAGGGCTCTCAGTCTGGTCCAAACCATGATCCGGCTTTAGTGGCATTCAAACTCCTACACTCCACCCGTCATCAACCATTGCCCGCTGATAACTCACTACTGACTACCTGGCGTTGTGATATCAAGTCCCCCACCCCAGCTATCCGACACCTGTCGTTCCCTCTCTAAGCATCTCAGTGATACCCCCCGTCAAGTGTTGTTGGTTCTCTTTGTTATCTGATCTGTAGGTTTCTATTGTCATTGTCAAATCTAAAGGCTCAATCTAAAAAATACCTCCAGATTCATTGTTTGTTATTTCCTCTTTCTTTGTTTATCTTGAGCCATTTCCTATCTCTTTGTCTATTATACCCTCTCCTCTCAGCACTTAGTGACCATAGGTCATCTTCATGGTATCCCATCTGGGTACCATACTCTAGCAGTAGAAAGAGAAATATTCCAGGAGTGAGTTTGTAGAAAGAACTTTGTATGAGACATAATATACTCCTTGCTTTGTAAACAGACTGAATGCAATATTTAGATGGCTTGAAGGGCGAGTCTCATTCAATTGAAAATGAGGTTTTGTCATAGTCATAAATTTTGCTCCATAAACAAAGTAATTGCAATAGGAAACTTGTTGGCACTTGTTGGCAAGAAAAAATAAAATAACTGCTGCCACATTGCACACATTTGATGTCACAAAAAAGAAACTCTTACCCAGAGAAAGAGAAGCATTTACCATAAAGGAGACGATTTTAAAACATCACTTTTTTCTGCTTGATTGCGTATTCATCATTTTCATGCACCAGAAATCCCTTCAACCAAATGGACTTTAATAATGCTAACATTAAAATATGGTAAGAGGAAATTTTTTCTTTTCACAAAGGAATCACCAATTATCAAGGCCCAGAGACCACTCAAGAATAAGGGTTACAGAGTGTACAGTAGTCAATTGGACAATATAGTAATTGTTAGAAGTGTAAATTTGGTAAATTGGATTACTTAAGGGGAACGGCTCACCAAGAACTTGTTTACATTGGACTTGAAGACAGCCATATTGCAGTCAGCTGGAAAGCAGGTAAACGGAAGAGAGTTCCACAGGCGTGCAGTTCTAAGAAAGAAACTTTGTTCATGGAATCTACATTTAGGTTTAGGCACAGATAAAGAGTGAGAGAAATTATTGATAGTGTTTTCGGTCAGACAAGTGTTTTTCGTGAACGTTTGGCTGGGGGGGGGAGACCATAGATTGGAGGCTCACAACGTCTCTTCTGTGAGAAAGAGGTTGCAGGGAAGAGAAAAGAACATCCCCTACAAGGCTACGAAGATTATTTTGAACTCTATCAAGGCAGGGCAAGTCCTTTCTAGCAGGGAAGAGAAAAGTGAAAGGCGAAATAAAAGTATTGGCTGACATGCTTAGTAGAAGCCACATGTAAACCAGACAACTCACCAGCAAAATATTCAAATTGTAGGACAAAGTCTGGTATAATTTTCTCGTAACATTCTCATTAAACACAAAAGATTTCTTGGCCTTTGGGCCAAGATCACAGTTCAATACATAAATGATATATTTGCACATGCACACAAGAGTACTTTAAGTCAAGTTTTGCCTGCTTAGTTCTATTTTTTTAAAAATTTGGACCACTTATATTTACCAGTTTGTATATTTATAAAACAATGGTCCACAAAAATGCAATCATTTAACTCGCCTTGCATCTGGCTGCGACCTTGAATCTCGGGGCAGCTGCACTTTGAAATGGAGACACACACACACACACAGATATAACACTCTGGCCTTCGGGTCAAGATCAAAGGGTAGTATCTGTTCTTTGGATGCTACACTTCAATTTCTTGTTCTCTGTCAGTGGAGGAGAAATCCTTCACGACTGAGACAATTTTTATTTTTGTACCTTTTCTCCACATTAAAAAACGACCCTGGTGTCTAACTCTGTCCCGTGGGGAGGCATTGTAAATAGGAACACTATATAAAATGATCTCAAGTAAATGTCAGCTGGAATTTAGAAGAAACTAAGCGATTGACTAAAATTAACCTGTTGGAATGAAATTACAAAGAATTTGTGTTTTATAGGTATGGGTTATAATGACAGAAAAAGATAGGGGGCTAGGGTTAGTTTTGAAAGCCGGTTTATCATAATTTCTTTTATTGGTTTTTTAGTTAATAATGAAGACAACAAAAGGCAATCTCATTTTAACATTTCATAAACAACTTTATTTGTTATCTCGGTTAGCAGCGTGTATGCAAGACAAACAGGTTAGTAGAGTTCAGTGTTAGAGACGAAAAAATTTGAGAATAGTATCTCGTAGCCATTAAAATTCTTAACTGCATCTGCACATGTTTGAACATTTTTACAAGCGTAAGGTTTTTTGCTTGTTTTATTTTCCTTCAGATGAAGTTCTCAGAAATCAACAGGTCAACTACCTGGGGCTAACACTTAAACTCTATAAGATACATAGATATTCGAATGTTCCATTAAACTTCTTTATCTCTCAAACATTGAGTTAATAAAGAAATTGAGAACATAATTTTCCTCTCCCCAATTAACCATGTTTATACGTTGTAGTATATCTTTCATTTTGGTCTCTTGATCTTACTGGATTCCAGGACAAGAATTTATTAGTCTGGTGGAGTATCCAGATTCGTGCTATTACTTGAGGTAGCATCACTTGGAGAAGGTGCACCATTCCTCATAAAAGCTAATGTGAGTTAGCCATAGTAAGGAGATCTTATTTGTGCAGCCAATACTATGTGATTTGGAATATTTGGTCAGTGTTTACTTTTAGAGCAAAGTATCCTCATGCCAGATTTTCTGATAAACCCCTGTAAAGAGAGACATTAAACACTCGAGAATAGTGTCTAGTAGGCATGCAAGTTCTCTCCAGTAAGAATTTATATTTCAAACACTGAGAACATGAAAATGCTGAACTACACACTTTGTAAGAATAAGGTTTTATATGTGTGTGTGTGTTGGATTGTGTGTCATTATGTAATTTTTTTTATGTATGTTTTTCTGAAAATGATAAACAACAAATTTCACAAGGATAAGGTTTTTCTCTTTTTTGTTTTATTTCACTTAAGTCGAAGTTCTCAGAAATCAAGAGGCCCACGACCTGGGGCTAACACTTGAAGTATATATGAGATACATAGATATTTGAATGTTCCATTTAAGTTCTTTATTTCTCAAACACTGAGTTAGTAAAGAAATTGAGAACATAATTTTCCTCTCCCCAATTAACCATTTTTATACGTTGTAGTATCTCTTTCATGTTAATCTCTTGGTCTTACTTGATTCCAGGACAAGAATTTGTCTAGTCTGGTGGAGTATCCAGCTTCTTGCTATTACTTGAGGTAATATCACTTGGAGAAGGTGCACCATTCCTCGGAAAAGCTGTGTGGTAGCCGTAGTGAGGAGATCTTATTTGGGCTGCAAATACTATGTGATTTTGAATATTTGGTCAGGGTTTACTTCTATGGAAAAAGTATCCTCATGCCAGATTTTTCTGACAAACCCCTGAACAGAGAGACCTTAGACACTCGAGGATAATGTCTAGTAGGCATTCAAGCTCTCCCCCTCCAGTGTGTATTTGCTGGTGGTCTTTTAACTTATTTTTTGTGAAAATGCTGAACCAGACACTTTGAGAGAATAAGGTTTTTCATGAGTGTGTGTTATTTTACTTAAGTCAAAGTTCTCAGAATTTAAGGGGCCCACAACCTGGGGCTAACACTTGAACTCTATATGAGATACATAGATATTCGAATGTTCCATTTAAGTTCTTTATCTCTCAAACATTGAGTTAGAAAAGAAATTGAGAACATAATTTTCTTCTCTCCCAATTTTCATACATTGTAGTATATCTTTCATTTTGGTCGCTTGGTCATACTGGACTCCAGGATATGAATTTATTTAGTCTGGTAGAGTATCCAGCTTCGTGCTATTACTTAACATCACAAGGTAACATCACTTGGACAAGGTGCACGATTCCTCATAAAAGCTAATGTGGGTTAGCCATAGAAAAGAGGATCTTATTTGAGTTGTGAATACTATGTAATTTTGAATATTTGGTCAGGGTTTACTTCTAGAGAAAAGTATCCTATTTGACAAACATTTGTACAGCAAGACCTAAGGCATTCGAGACTTTGTCTGTTTTAAAATTTTAATGAAAATGCTGGACCGCATGTTTTACAAGAATATGGTTTTAAACATTGTGAGTTTTCATATGCCTTTTTAAACTGCTCTTTCTTGAAAATGCTGTGACACACGCAACACAATTATATGGTTTTTCACCAGTGTGTGTTCGCATGTGAGCTTTTAGATTAATTTTTTGTGAAAATGCTGAGTCGCACACATCACACTTAAAAGGTTTTTCTCCGGTATGTGTTCGCATGTGCCTTTTTAAACTAAGTTTTTGTGAAAATGCTGAACCGCAAACTTCACAAGAATAAGGTTGTTCGCCAGTGTGCTTCATCATGTGACTTATGAGATTATGTTTTCGTGAAAATGATAAGGTGCACGTTTTACAAGCATAAGGTTTTTCACTATCGTGGGTTTTCATATGCGTTGTAAGATGGCCTCTCTCTGCAAATGTTGAGAGACATACTTCACATTTATATGGTTTCTCACCAGTGTGTGTTCGCATGTGTATTCTTATGTAGGATTTATGTGCAGATGCAAAACCACACACTTCACAAGAATAAGGTTTTTCCCCAGTGTGTATTCGCTGATGGTTTTTTAAACTAAACTTTAGTGAAAATGCTAAACCACACACTTGACAGGAATAAAGTTTGTCGCCAGTGTGTGTCCGTATGTGCCTTTTTAAATCAGAGTCTGATGAAAATTCTGAACCGCATATTTTACAAGCATAAGGTTTTTCACCAGTGTGAGTTTGTGTGTGCTGTTTTAAATAAGATTTTAATGAAAATGCTGAACCGCACGTTTCACATGAATAAGGTTTTTCACCTGTGTGGATTTTCATATGCCGTTCTAGACTGCTCCTTGTTGAAAATGCTGAGGCACATATTACACATTTATATGGATTTTCACCAGTGTGTGTTCGCATGTGGATTGTTAGATTATGTTTTTGTGAAAATGCTGAACCACATACTTCACAAAAATAAGGTTTTTCATGAGTATGGGTCATCATATGTCTTTTTAGACTGCCTTTTGTTGAAAATGTTAAACCACACACTTTGCAAGAATAAGGTTTTTCATGGATGCGTATCAGATTGTGTGTCATCATGAGACTTTTTTTGTGAAAATGCTAAACTACAAATTTTAAAAGAATAAGATTTTTCTTTAGTGTATAGTCACTGGTAGTATTTTAACTTAATTTTTTGTGAAAATGCTGAACCACATACTTTGCAAGAATAAGGCTTTTCATGAGTGTGCGATATTTTACTTAAGTCAAAGCTCTCAGAATTCGAGGGACCCACACTTGAAGTATGAGATATATAGATATTAAAATGTTCCATTGAGTTAGTAACGAAATTGAGGACATAAAAGTTTCCTCTCTTCCAATTAACCATTTCCATACATTGCAGCATATCTTTTGTTTTGATCTCTTGATCTTACTGGACTCCAGGACAGGAATTTATCTAGTTTAGTGGAGTATCCAGCTTCATGCTATTACTTGAGGTAACATCACTTGGAGAAGGTGCACCATTCCTCGTAAAAGCTAATATGAGTTAGCCATAGAAAGGAGATCTTATTTGAGTTGTGAATACTATGTAATTTTTAATATTTGGTCAGGGTTACTTCTAGAGAAAGTATCCTCTTTGACGCATCCTTGTACAGCGAGACTTAAGACACTTGGGAGTTTTTTCTTGCATGTTCTGTTTTAAACTTTTAATGAAAATGTTGGGGCGCATGTTTTACAAGAATATGATTTTAAACATTGTGGGTCTTCATATGCCTTTTTTAGTCTGCTCTTTCTTGTGACACAATTAAATGGTTTTTCACTTCTTTGTTTTATTTTACTTCAGTCAAAGTTCTCAGAAATCAAGTAGCCTACAACCTGTGGTGAACACGAACTCTATATTAGATACATAGTAATTTGAATGTTCCATTAAAGTTATTTATCTATCCACCATTCCTCATAAAAGCTAATGTGGGTTAGCCATAGAAAGGATATCTTATTTAGGCTGTGAATACTGCGATTTTTAATATTTGGTCAAGGTTTACTTCTAGGAAAAATTATCCTCATGTCAGGTTTTTCTGACAAATCTATGTACAGAGATATTGAATGGGTTTTCTTAAATTTGATTTCTCACCAGTGATAGTCTTTATGTTCTTTATTAGTTATTAATTTATTTTCTATTTTCGTCAAAAATCATATTTTGCTTTCATCAATAATTTTTTAAACTGTGGTTTCGATCCTTTGTCCCTGTGAATGGAAAAAATTGAAGATTTATTATATTTAATAAAATATTCACAAATAAAAAATTATATGGGCACAAAATATTAAATATTTTTTATGTTATATATAAGTATCCAAATATGCTTTTTAAAATCAAACGTGAGAACCAACTTTTTTCTTCCGTGAATTAAAACTTTGCTTTTGATCATTTGTCCTTGTGAATAAAAGGTTTTTTTTTTATTTCATCACTGTATTTCTGTATTAATTTGAAAATCCTTCTTAGACATCTTCCAAAAATGATATAATTTTTCTTACAATTATAGTGTCGATAGTGAGGAATGAAAGAAACCCAGTAATATTGAACTTTATGGAGCAAGGGTTGCCTAATCATTAACCAAGACAATTTATTTATGCTAAGCAACTCACTTCACAATTATTTTTTGTTTTATTTTATTTATTTTTTTTTATAATTTTCTTCCTTTGAAGATTGTAACACTGAATATGAAGCAGACAAACCAGCTCCCAACATTGCCCTGCTTTTTATTGAAACCAACCGAGAGCTCTTTTTAGTATCCTCACTGTTCCCTTAAGTGCAATTGTCTGGATCTCTTTTGTACTTGGTTCACCAGGAATATTAGTTAGGTAGGACTTCAGGTTCTTCTTCATAAGCCCTGTGGCACCTATAATAACTGGTATGATTGATATCTCCCTAAGATTCCAGTTTCTTTTTATATCATACATGAGACCTTGGTATTTGGTCTGTTTCTCTCTTTCAGCTCTGTTCAGACCTCCATCATTAGGAACACTCACTTCAATCAAGGTTGCCACTCTCTCTGACTTATTCCATATACCTATGTCAGGTTTCACAGCAACATTTTCAAGGTAGGTGGCTGTAGGGATTACATGATTGTAATATATGGTATATAAGTCATTGCCAACTGTTCTTTCAGGTTGATGTCCCCAAGACTTGCTGCTATACTGGATGTTTAATTTTTTACAGATGGTCCAGTAGGTGTACTTACATACTCCATCATATCTTGTTGTGTAGTAGATATGCGTTGATATCACATGCCTATATTCAAAATCCTATATTTTGTTTTTGCATAATTAGCATTATGTATATAATTTTTTTCTTATGAGTCGTGTGCGAGGCCCCCAGTAATCGGAGGCCCTAGGCGGTTCCCTAGTATTCCTATGCCTAAAGCCGGCTGTGCTGATATAAAGAAACAAAACAGAAAGGCTATGTAATATGGACAATGATAATTTAGATAATGTAAACCTGTTGTTTATCTATCGCCTTTTTCTTTCTCCATGTGAAAGGTTATACACTTTCTACTAAGACATGTTTTATTGATTCTAACCTTACTTTCTGTATTCTATTGCACGTTATTTGAATCAAAACACATTTCAACTGATTAATGAAATTTTCATTGCTAAATGTGCACATTGAACTATCTTAAAAATAAATCCATTCTCGTTTTGTTTAAGAATAGTCAGACCAAAAATTCATGTAATAATATTTGAAAAAAAAAAATCTGTTCAAAAGTGAGTCGCCAACTTAATAGGTCCCGCACTGTCAGTTAGGCTTCAGCCTCTGGCCCATCGACAAAAATGCTGCATCCCTCTGCCTGTTTTACAAGTATTTTAATGGTAGGTGCTCCGACAAACTACAAGCCCTTGTACTCTCTCTACGTAAATACCAGTGACAAACCCAATCAGCAGCAAAATCCCACCCCTACAAAATAGAGATTCCCAGATGCCAGAAAGCCTTCTACTCTAATAGTTTTTTTCCCTAGAACAGCTAGAATTTGGAATTCCCTTCCGGGTTCCTACTTTCTTGGCTGTACTGAAGACATGTTTTATTGATTCTAACCTTCACTTTTCTATTCTACTGCACATTATTCTAAGATTCCAGTTTCTTTTCATATCATACATGAGACCTTGGTATTTGGTCTGTTTCTCCCTTTCAGCTCTGTTCAGACCTCCATCATTAGGGACACTCACTTCAACCAAGGTTGTAACTCTCTTTGACTTATTCCATATAACTATGTCAGGTCTCACAGGAGCATTTCCAAGTTTGTTCATATGGAAATTCTAAGGATCCATCTTCTAAAAGTGACTTAATTTTTTTTTGATTATGGTGGCCTCGTTGAAATTTATGGTGAAGCAAGGGTTGCCTTCTCATAAACCCAGACAATGTAATTATGTATTAATTTGGAAACCCTAATGATCCATCTTCTAAAAATGATTTTAATTTTCTTAAAATTATGATAGCCTTGGTGGAAAGGGAAATTATTTCATATATGTTGTACAATACCTGTCGAGAGTTAAATTGTTTCATATATGTTGTACAATACCTGTCGAGAGTTAAATTGTTTCATATATGTTGTACAATACCTGTCGAGAGTTAAATTATTTCATATATTTTGTACAATACCTGTCGAGAGGTAAATTATTTCATATATGTTGTACAATACCTGTCGAGAGTTTAATTATTTCATATATGTTGTACAATACCTGTCGAGAGTTAAATTATTTCATATATGTTGTACAATACCTGTCGAGAGTTTAATTATTTCATATATGTTGTACAATACCTGTCGAGAGGTAAATTATTTCATATATGTTGTACAATACCTGTCGAGAGGTAAATTATTTCATATATGTTGTACAATACCTGTCGAGAGTTAAATTATTTCATATATGTTATACAATACCTGTCGAGAGTTTAATTATTTCATATATGTTGTACAATACCTGTCGAGAGTTAAATTGTTTCATATATGTTGTACAATACCTGTCGAGAGTTTAATTATTTCATATATGTTGTACAATACCTGTCGAGAGTTAAATTGTTTCATATATGTTGTACAATACCTGTCGAGAGTTAAATTATTTCATATATGTTGTACAATACCTGTCGAGAGTTTAATTATTTCATATATGTTATACAATACCTGTCGAGAGTTTAATTATTTCATATATGTTGTACAATACCTGTCGAGAGTTTAATTATTTCATATATGTTATACAATACCTGTCGAGAGTTTAATTATTTCATATATGTTGTACAATACCTGTCGAGAGTTAAATTGTTTCATATATGTTGTACAATACCTGTCGAGAGTTAAATTATTTCATATATGTTGTACAATACCTGTCGAGAGTTTAATTATTTCATATATGTTGTACAATACCTGTCGAGAGTTAAATTATTTCATATATGTTATACAATACCTGTCGAGAGTTTAATTATTTCATATATGTTGTACAATACCTGTCGAGAGTTAAATTGTTTCATATATGTTGTACAATACCTGTCGAGAGTTTAATTATTTCATATATGTTGTACAATACCTGTCGAGAGTTAAATTGTTTCATATATGTTGTACAATACCTGTCGAGAGTTAAATTATTTCATATATGTTGTACAATAGCTGTTGAGAGTTAAATTGTTTCACATATGTTGTACAATACCTGTCGAGAGTTAAATTATTTCATATATGTTTTGCAATACCTGTCGAGAGTTAAATTATTTCATATATGTTGTACAATACCTGTTGAGAGTTAAATTATTTCATATATGTTGTACAATACCTGTCGAGAGGTAAATTATTTCATATATGTTGTACAATACCTGTCGAGAGTTAAATTGTTTCATATATGTTGTACAATACCTGTCGAGAGGTAAATTATTTCATATATTTTGTACAATACCTGTCGAGAGGTAAATTATTTCATATATGTTGTACAATACCTGTCGAGAGTTTAATTATTTCATATATGTTGTACAATACCTGTCGAGAGTTAAATTGTTTCATATATGTTGTACAATACCTGTCGAGAGTTTAATTATTTCATATATGTTGTACAATACCTGTCGAGAGTTAAATTGTTTCATATATGTTGTACAATACCTGTCGAGAGTTAAATTATTTCATATATGTTGTACAATAGCTGTTGAGAGTTAAATTGTTTCACATATGTTGTACAATACCTGTCGAGAGTTAAATTATTTCATATATGTTTAGCAATACCTGTCGAGAGTTAAATTATTTCATATATGTTGTACAATACCTGTCGAGAGTTAAATTGTTTCATATATGTTGTACAATACCTTTCGAGAGTTAAATTGTTTCATATATGTTGTACAATACCTGTCGAGAATTACATTGTTTCATATATGTTGTACAATACCTGTCGAGAGTTAAATTATTTCATATATGTTGTACAATACCTGTCGAGAATTACATTGTTTCATATATGTTGTACAATACCTGTCGAGAGTTAAATTATTTCATATATGTTGTACAATACCTGTCGAGAGTTAAATTGTTTCATATATGTTGTACAATACCTGTCGAGAGTTAAATTGTTTCATATATGTTGTACAATACCTGTCGAGAATTACATTGTTTCATATATGTTGTACAATACCTGTCGAGAGTTAAATTATTTCATATATGTTGTACAATACCTGTCGAGAATTACATTGTTTCATATATGTTGTACAATACCTGTCGAGAGTTAAATTATTTCATATATGTTGTACAATACCTGTCGAGAGTTAAATTGTTTCATATATGTTGTACAATACCTGTCGAGAGTTAAATTGTTTCATATATGTTGTACAATACCTGTCGAGAGTTAAATTATTTCATATATGTTGTACAATACCTGTCGAGAGTTAAATTATTTAATATATGTTGTACAATACCTGTCGAGAGTTAAATTATTTCATATATGTTGTACAATACCTGTCGAGAGTTAAATTATTTCATATATGTTGTACAATACCTGTCGAGAGTTAAATTATTTCATATATGTTGTACAATAGCTGTTGAGAGTTAAATTGTTTCACATATGTTGTACAATACCTGTCGAGAGTTAAATTATTTCATATATGTTGTACAATACCTGTCGAGAGTTAAATTATTTCATATATGTTGTACAATACCTGTCGAGAGTTAAATTGTTTCATATATGTTGTACAATACCTGTCGAGAGTTAAATTGTTTCATATATGTTGTACAATACCTGTCGAGAGTTTAATTATTTCATATATGTTGTACAATACCTGTCGAGAGGTAAATTATTTCATATATGTTGTACAATACCTGTCAAGAGTTAAATTATTTCATATATGCTGTACAATACCTGTCGAGAGTTAAATTATTTCATATATGTTTTACAATACCTGTCGAGAGTTAAATTGTTTCATATATGTTGTACAATACCTGTCGAGAGTTAAATTGTTTCATATATGTTGTACAATACCTGTCGAGAGTTAAATTATTTCATATATGTTGTACAATACCTGTCGAGAGTTAAATTGTTTCATATATGTTGTACAATACCTGTCGAGAATTAAATTGTTTCATATATGTCGTACAATACCTGTCGAGAGTTAAATTATTTCATATATGTTGTACAATACCTGTCGAGAGTTAAATTATTTCATATATGTTGTACAATACCTGTCGAGAGTTAAATTGTTTCATATATGTTGTACAATACCTGTCAAGAGTTAAATTATTTCATATATGTTGTACAATACCTGTCGAGAGTTAAATTGTTTCATATATGTTGTACAATACCTGTCGAGAGTTAAATTGTTTCATATATGTTGTACAATACCTGTCGAGAGTTAAATTATTTCATATATGTTGTACAATACCTATCGAGAGTTAAATTGTTTCATATATGTGTTTGCATTACCTATCTTCCGGTAGGCAAAATTATTTTAAATATGTGTTGTACATTATCCGTCCTAGCGAAGTTAAAATTCTTTTATATGTGCTGTAAATTACCCCCCTTAGGGAAGGTAAAATTTTTGCATACATTTCCCTACAATTTCTCCCCTTTTCTTTCTCTCTTATAAATTACGATTTATTATCCTCAATTTAAAACAAGTTGAACTTCTAAATGACAAACCTCTCTCAATCTCTAACACTCTTTTGCTATTTCTTTTCTTCTTTTCCTCAGTTTTATTTCTCTCTCTCTCTCTCTCTCTCTTCCTATTTCTTTTTCTCCATTCTTACCTATTATCCCTCTTTTTCATTCTTTTGTTCGCTTTCTTTTCTTTCTCTCTTTCTTCTTATCTCTCTTTATTTCTCTCCTTCTTTCTCTTTTTATTTCTTTTTCTGTCTTTTCTTCTTCTTCTTCTCTCTTTCTTTCTCTCTATCCTCTCTCTAACCTTTGATCTCCTTTTTTTAATTTATGCCCTTCTCTCCATCTTTCTCATTCCTTCTTTTTGTCCCTCTTTTCCAAATCTAGTACCCCCTCTCCCTTCCTGTCTTTCTCTCTCGCTTTCTCTCTCTCTCTCTCTCTCTCTATGAAACTCTTTTTCTTTCTCCCTCATTAATAACTACAACTTATTAACAGGTTAGACGCCTCAATGACAGACTCCTTATCTTTTCCCTCTCTATTTCTCTTCTTCTCTCCGTTTGTCTATCAATTTTATGTATTTCTTCCTCTTTCCCTATTTTTTTTCTATTTGTATCAATCCCTCTCTTTCTATCTCTTTCTCCTCCTCTTTCCTCTTAGGTTTTCCTTCTCGCTCTCTTTCTCTCTCTCAAGATAGCAAGTGACACATAGACATAAAAAGTTCTTCTATCCTAAGAATAATGGATATGTTCAGAAATAACTTAATTTTTCTCAATGTTTTATACGGTTCCGAGCAATGCCGGGTAGCCCTTTTTTACATTAATATTTATTTGAAACATTCATGATGATTACACTGAGAAAAATACATAAATTATTTTCTAATGTTCTAATTTTGAATAACCTTGTAATTTGTTGTGCAGATAAATAATTATCAAATTGATGTATCTGTAATTTTATTGAGACCAGTGTCTGTATTTTATAAGGCAGTCCATGGATACGCGTGGTTGATTTACTGACATTGTATTAGATGTTTGGAAAAGAAAGACTAGTTTTTGTATTTTTTTTCCTTTTCTTCCTTGAGTTCAGAAACCAAAGCGTAGTGTCGTCTATCCAAAAAGGCGGGATTTCCACCAATGGAAGCATAGTCGAATTTGATGATACTTTAACGTTTTCCATTTTCATGCTGCACGAGTGTTCTGCTCTGGTGCTATAGTTCAGTAATTAATACATGCAAAATGAATGGCTTATCACTAAAATGCACAAATATTTTGACCCGTCTCTTCATTTACAAATTCACAAAAATTCAGGAAATCAAATTGTAAATTAATAAATATGGAACTCACACTCTTGACGTTTAAATTATTTTCTAATGAAAGAAAAATGACATCATCAATTTTTGGGTTGCGTGATTGCCTGGGTTTGATAAATTGTGTAATTTCATAAGAAATGAGCTGCATGTATTTGTCGAGGTGCATTATGGACGTTTGTATCCATTTAGATTATACCATAGACGAAAGCAGAATGTTATAGGTGATTCCTCGTCATTGCTATGATCGGCTTATGCATGCGTGGTGCATCGGCATTGTGTAAGAATGAGATGTACTTATAAGAAGTTCTCTTTTGCAGGCATGCAAATGTATCAGAATTGCTTAAGAATCCGATGTGTTTCAACGGCATCAAGTGTGGTTGGCCCACTGCGGGCGCATTATTAATTTCTGCATGTGAAAAATGTTCGAAATACACACAAAGGAAATTTAAAACTGAATAGTCTGGAAGAAATGTTGTATAGTCAGTGATAAAACGTGTCATATGTTATATATTGGGTGAGATATTAAAACAGTTATATTACATAGTGAGATGGGAAGATATCGTTCTTATAATAGGATTCGATATAAACGTATAAAATTGTATGGTTGTTTAGCCAGGAGGATATGATATCACTGTGTAAACTGAGTCATGGCAGCATTTCCGTTGTGCTCGGGGTTACCATGGTTTGGTGTGAGAGCATTTGTCTGCATTGTTTGTGAGCTCCATATGAAAAAATGTTCGAAATACACACGAAGGAAATTTAAAACTGAATAGTCTGGAAGAAATGTTGTATAGTCAGTGATAAAACGTGTCATATGTTATTTTTTTATTTTTTTATTTTTTTACACAGAGATCACCACTTATCAAGGCCCGATTTTTGACCATCTACCACAACTCTTATGAGCCTATCGGAGAGAAATGATTTAATGATTGAGAAAACATTTCCAGTTATACCGTAGCTGGAAATCTTGTGAAGTAGACCCTTATGCCATACTTTGTCGAAGGCCTTTGATATGTCAAGAGCAATTGCCCTAGAAAGGAAGCCTTTGTCAAGAGATTCACTAATCCTGTGGGATATAACCGTCAGCACATCTGCGGTAGATCTTGCAGAGCGGAAACCATATTGCGTGTCACTAAGAAGGTTATTCCTGCTGAGGTGGTTGACTATTTCTCTATTTAATATGGATTCCAGCAACTTACTCATAACACAGAGAAGACTTATTGGTCTGTACTGAGAGGGAGATGACTTATCACCTGAATTCTTAAATACAGGGCAAACTGATGAGGTCTTCCAGGGGGTCGGAAAGCACTTCTCCTTAAGGCAGCGCTTAAATAGTTTCGTAAGTATGGGAGCAAGTTCTGTTATATATTGGGTGAGATATTAAAACAGTTATATTACATAGTGAGGTGGGAAGATATCGTTCTTATAATAGGATTCGATATAAACGTATAAAATTGTATGGTTGTTTAGCCAGGAGGATATGATATCAATGTGTAAACTGAGTCATGGCAGCATTTCCGTTGTGCTCGGGGTTACCATGGTTTGGTGTGAGAGCATTTGTCTGCGTTGTTTGTGAGCTCCGTAGAAAATCCAATGTTAAATAGGCATTGATAATCAAGTTAAATCAACATTTCTGTATATAACTCACATCCTCAACATAAATCATTTTCTAATGTTCTACATTTTGAATGACCTTTGAATGTTGTAAATTACAAATAACAAGAAACAATAAATCAAACAATAATGTAAAAGTTTAAAATAAAAAAAATCATTTTAAAATCGAAAAAGGTTACCTGATTCATATATAAAAAGAAAGATACAATAAAAAAAATTAAAACAAATTCTATAAAAAAGATAGAATTAAGGAAAACAAAAGAAAAGAAGAGGACAAACAATAAATTGTAAAATTGAAAACAAGTTAAAATAGCCTTGCTAGTTTTAATATCAGGTTGACAAGAAAGTTCTCATGGGTTTTAACTATTAAATTCAGACGAACATATCTCAGCTCAAACAAAAATTTATTGATAGAAATAAGCAGCATTAGAATCAACGCACTTTTGCCAATGCAAAACAAGTATATTTATGCAAGTCATGTAAAAATCTTGCATTCTGGTGGCGATGATGTCACTGAAGGCTTTTTTGATATAGATGAATAATCTTTATCCCTTCTATTGAAACAACTTGTAATGAATCAAGTTAATACACCCGAGGTTGAAATAATAAAAAAAGCCGCACATGCGTCATGCCCCTCTGGTGCTGCATGTGAGATGACGCCACAAAAAATAGTGAAGAAATGATGAATGTGAGAAGTGTGAAGGGCCAACGTTGCCTTCACATTTTAGCTAAGTTTCAGAAAAATCTAATGGATGGGGCAAAAGTTATGAGGTAAAAAGTGTAATTTTTTGCAACTTCGTTGAGTTCATTAGTTCCTATTTTTGAATATCTCAAGTCTGGATTTATATATATATATATATATATATATATATATATATATGCCCTTTTCTCTACCCTGCAACCTCTCTCCCACAGAAGAGACGTTGCGAGCCTGTCCTTGTTTTATCGTTATTTCCATGGCAGATGCTCGTCTGAACTCCAATCTCTGGTCCCCCCTCGCCAATCTTTCATGAAAAACACCCGTCTAGCTGAATCCACTGTGAAAAATTTCCCCCACTCTATATCTGTGCCTAAATCAAAATGCGGATTCCATGAACAAAGCTTCTTTCTTAGAACTGCACGCCTGTGGAACTCTGTTCCGTCTGCCTGCTTCCCTCCGGACATCAACTTGGATGTCTTCAAGTCCAATGTTAACAAATTCCTAATGAACCGCCCCTTAAGTAAACACTTCAGCAAATCTCCTCACTAACTTAATGTACTTACAATAACCCTTATCCCTGAGTGACTTCTGGGCCTTGATAAGTGGTGATCACTGCGTAAAAAAATAAAAAATAAAAAAAATAACTACTTCATTTACTTACATAAAATTAATATACGAAAGTATAAATTTATGCGTAAACTTTAAGTATTTACTTCAAAAGTGCTCAATACGTAGGTAGAGCTAGTTAGTAATTTATAAAATATATATGGCGATTAAGCTACACTGAATATTCTGCATTTCATCCACTTTAGGACTCTTCAGGCTTATGCACCTAAGCCTAAGCCTGAAGGGTCCTAGAGTGGATGCGCCTAAGCATAAGCCTGAAGAGTACTAGAGTGGATGAAACACGGAATATTTAGTGTAGCTTAATCGCCATATATATTTTATAACTTACTATATATATAATATATATATATATATATATATATATATATATATATATATGGTTTTTTTTTAAATTATTGCAACCTCAAGTGTATTAACTCAATTCATTACAAGTTGTTTCAATAGACAGGATAAAAATTATTTGTTCATATCATTCAAGTCAAGTGTAATTTTTTGCAACTTCGTTGAGTTCATTAGTTCCTACTTTCGAATATCTCAAGTCTGGATATATATATATATATATATATATATATATATATATATATATATATATATATATATGAGCAAGCAGTTAATAAAATATGTTAAAAAACACTTTGAAATGAGTTATAAACATATTTAATCTGAAAAGGAAACACTAGATAAACGGATAGTCCTTAATCCGCAGAGTTTCGAAAAAATACTTTCCTTCTCATCAGAGGGTAGGAATTAGCAAAATGCAGGATCGGATTTTGCATGCAGAAGTATTTTATATATATATATATATATATATATATATATATATATATATATATATATAACAACTACTTCATTTACTCACATAAAATTAATATACGAAAGTATAAATTTATGCGTAAACTTTAAGTATTTACTTCAAAAGTGCTCAATACGTAGGTAGAGCTAGTTAGAAAGTTATAAAAATATATATGGTGATTAAGCTACACTGAATATTCCGCATTTCATCCACTCTAGGACTCTTCAAGCTTATGCGCCTAAGCATAAGCCTGAAGAGTCTTAGAGTGGATGAAACGCGGAATATTCAGTATAGCTTAATCGCCATATATATTTTATAACTTACTATATATATATATATATATATATATATATATATATATATATATATGAGTTTTTATTATTTCAAGCTCAAGTGTATTAACTCAATTCATTACAAGTTGTTTCAACAGACAGGATAAAAATTATTTGTTCATATCATTAGAGGATTCAAGTTAAAAATACCCCAACCTTGGATTTTTTTTAACTTGAATCATCTGAACAATGGTCCATGCAAGAGCGTAAAAAAGGCCAATCCGTGAAGCCTTAGAATGCCAAATTTTCAAAACAAGATGGCGGCCTCGATTGTTGTACATTTAATCTAATAAAAAATGTTGAAAAAAAAATTAAAATGAAATTTTTACGGGCTTTATTTCAGCTTTAGTGTAGGCACCGCCAAAAATGGCCGAAAAATCAAGTTGTTGTTGTTTTTAAAACGAAATTACATTTATTAAAATCCATTATTTCTGAGTAACTTTTTTTTTTCCAGAAAGATAAAACCCTGAATTTTATCATTTTGAAAACAGAATAATGTAAAACTTTTTCTACTATTTTTAATTGAATTTTAAATGTTAAATTTTCCCAAAAAGTTAACAATTGACATTTTTTGTCTTGCACAAAAAACGTACATAAATATTTTTAAAAAAAGTTTTTGAAATAATTCATTTATTTATTTGTTGTCTAACTAAGATATAGGATGATTTTCTAAGAGAATATGCAAAAATATTATAATATAAGTACCTGGATTTCAAATAATTCCACTTATTCATATAGGCAACCAGTTACTTCGCATCGATCTAGAGTCTAGATCGACACTGTTTACGTTTGCATTTGATAAAAAGCAAACTATGGAAGACCAAACAGGCCAAAAAAACTTATTTTTCAGTGACGAAAATTTCAATGTATTATTAAGCTGAGGCTGGCCAGTACCAGATGGGTGACCATTTGTATGAGTTTGGTCTTTAATGTGTATGTGTGTGGGGGCCAGGCTCCCCAAAATAGGGGGGGGGGGCAATTTAAAGCAGAATAAAAAAAAATTATTTCAGGGCGTTTGGTCCACCGTAGTCGAAAGGCGGCAAACGTTTTCAAACGGGATCGAAAAAATGATGCTATTTTTAACACAAAGGGCACAATATTTATCGAATTTTTTTTTTGTATCGATTCTTCAAAGCATGCCCTGTTTAATAATGGTCATGCATTATTCGGCTCGCTAAAAAAAAATTGTTAATTTATTTATCAAAGATTTTAAAATGGCTTTTTTCGTATAAATATTTAAAAAAAATTTTTTTGTTTTGCTTAACTTAAATTAATTATTTTACTTAACATATACACTGAATTTCACACTTCAAAACTCAAAAGCGGGATAATTAAACACAATCGAAGTTCTGATATTCAGACGTCAAAATAAGGTATGCAAACAATTTTTTTTTTAATCTATAATTCTGTCCCTTACAACAACACAATATGCTGTGTTCAGTTTCAGATGATTATTTTAAGCATATTTGTACCCCCTCAAAACAAGGGGGGGTTGTAAGCAAACAAATATATATATATAAATATCGTTTATGAAAAATAAGTACACTGTTATAAAGTTCATTCTTCTCTTAATAATCGCTGAAAATTTCGTATTGATCGGATAATTACCTGATTTTTGGTAGATTTTTAAAAAGACGGTCCGTCAAAAAGTACTGACCTGCCCCCCCCCCCCCCCAGTTTTGGCGGTGCCTACCTTAGTGTCTAATAATGTGTTTTATAAAAAAATAAATGATTTTTATAAATATTTGTCTGTCAAATAATTTACGCCGCTGAAATACACATTTACCATAAATAAATACTCCCGATCAGCTAAAGGTCATTTGTGCCAATTTATATTGCTCTAATCACAATTATCAGCATTTTCCCTCCAAAAATTGTTTTCCTCCTATATTAGAGAATAAGAACACGAGATATATTTGGGAACTTAATAAAAACATGTTTTCAAATAGCCCCCCCCCTCAAAAAACAAAACAAAACAGATACTCACTTTTATTCAACCTTTTTCCGCTTGAGTTCTTAAATGCAGGTTTAATTCGGTGTTTAGCTCTGAAGGGAAGAAATTAGAGGAATCTCGCAAATATCTGATTGAATGAATGATGGACGGCGCATGCGTCGTTACTCAAAACGAGGCTTCTGATTGCGCCCCTCTCCCCCTCAGTGTATATCCCTGCTACATTTATTTACTTAAACGCTACAGTAATAATATATTTTACAAAAAAAGAAAAAACGGGGGGGGGGGAAGCAATTCGAGATCTAATTGGTCTAAGGGAGGTAAGTCTATCTTAATAAGAATTGCTAGAAAAATTAGTTTTTTTTTTCAACTACATAATTTAATGTACCTATTTACAATTTACAATGCCTCCCCACGGGACAGAGTTAGACACCAGGGTCGTTTTTTAACGTGGAGAAAAGGTACAAAAATAAAAATTGTCTCAGTCGTGAACGATTTCTCCTTCACTGAAAGAGAACGAGAAATGGAAGTGCCGCATCTGAAGAACAGATGGTATTTATTTGCTCCCCCCACTGAGCAAATTAGGCACAAGGCCGTTTTTAATGTGAGGTAAAAACCAGCTCCCCTAAAAGTAGGCAAAAAGGGGGCACTCTGGTTACCAAAAATAATAATTGTCCCAGTATAGAGGGTTTCCCCTCCATTGACTGGTACAAATTATCTTAAGTGCAGCATCTGCCGGAACAGATACTACACTTTGATCTTGTTTATATATTTTATTGAGAAAGAAAAAATTGAACATAAAAAACGTACAAAAAATTCAATTCAACAAAATTTAGGCACAAGGCCCTAGAAGAAATTGGGAGGGGGAGGGTACAGGGTCTTTTTGACTATGTAACAGATGAGACTTTGAAGTCTTACTCTTGACTGGCAACATTTACCAAAATACCTCAATCACTCTGTGGATCCTAATCTAACTAATAACCCCAGCGTTCAATACTTTGATCTTGGCCAAAAAGGCCAAATGTAACAAAGTTTTATAACATCACTGTAAAATGGCGATGATATTGTAATTTTTGTTATATAAAACATTCGAGTAGGTGTAAGAAAAAAATATTTTTTTTTTTCAATTACTTTAGTAAAACAGATTTACCTCCCAACCAAATCAAACAAACTCGCCTCAAAACACAACAATAGCAACAATAATAACAGTACAAGTATACAGGGTGACCCCAAAAAACGGGCTCCAACTCTAATTAATAAAGTGTACACGGGCCCGTTTTTTGGGGGGAGGGTATTTTTGGCAATTCAGAATCTTAACTTATTGGTCTAAGGGAGGTCAATCGATTTTTAAAGTAGTTGAAAAAAAAATTTTTTTCTTACTCGAATGATTTGTTTAAGAAAAATTACAATATGGCTGCATTTTACAGCATTTTTTAACGGCATATCAACACTTTTCAGGTTATTTAATGCATTTATTTGCTTCCCCACCAAAACAAATTAGGCAAAAGGCCGTTTTTAATGTGGGGTAAAAACCAGCTCCCCTAAAAGTAGGCAAAAGGGGGGCACTCTGGTTACCAAAAATAATAATTGTCCCAGTATAGAGGGGTTCCCCTCCATTGACTGGTACAAATTATCTTAAGTGCAGTATATCTGCCGGAACAGATACTACACTTTGATCCCGGCCCGAAGACCAAGAAGAACAGAAAAAAAAGGAAGCCTTTTTTCCATTTTTCTCTTTTCAGGTTATTTAATGCCGAATCCAGTAATTTTGGTAGCACATTTTATGATTCAATTTCTTTATTCCTTTAAATATTTATTAATAGTATTTGTTTTATGGCATACCAATTCTTTTCAGTTCATTTATATTTTATTTTGTAAAAGGTTTTATGTTTAAAGTTCTTTTTATTTTTAAATATTTATTTATTGTATTTGGTAGTTTTGTTTTATGGCATATAAACCCTTTTATCCGGCACAATCACATTGACACACGAGTTCTTGCCGGATCACCGAAGATAAGCAACATTGAGCCTGGCCAGTACCAGATGGGTGACCATTATGATGGGTGACCAGACTAGGCGCTGTATGTACCTTCTGGGAAGGTTGGGCGTGGGGCCAGCACCCTCACACCGAAAAAAGAACTCCTCACTACAAAATAACCCTTATCCCTGAGTGGCTTCCGGGCCTTGATAAGTGGTGACCCCCTTGTAAAAAAAAAAAAAAAAAGAAAAAAAAAAAAGCATCTACAAAGTTGTAGATGGCCTAGGCCCCCCCAGGAGCTCTAGGCTATGGATGCATGGAAACGATTTTCTATGATTTTATTTATTTTTTTTGTCAAACTTTTATCGTTCAAGTTCTTTATATTTTCAAATATTTATTAATAGTGTTTGGTTTGGTTGTTTTGTTTCGTGCCATATAAACTCTTTTCTTTTATTTATTATTATTATTTATTTTTTTTTGTAAAACGTTTTATGTTTCACATTTAAGTTCTTTATTTCTCAAACACTGAGTTAGTAAAGAAATTGAGAACATAATTTTCCTCTCCCCAATTAACCATTTTTATACGTTGTAGTATCTCTTTCATGTTGGTCTCTTGGTCTTACTTGATTCCAGGACAAGAATTTGTCTAGTCTGGTGGAGTATCCAGCTTCTTGCTATTACTTGAGGTAATATCACTTGGAGAAGGTGCACCATTCCTCGGAAAAGCTGTGTGGTAGCCGTAGTGAGGAGATCTTATTTGGGCTGCAAATACTATGTGATTTTGAATATTTGGTCAGGGTTTACTTCTATGGAAAAAGTATCCTCATGCCAGATTTTTCTGACAAACCCCTGAACAGAGAGACCTTAGACACTCGAGGATAATGTCTAGTAGGCATTCAAGCTCTCCCCCTCCAGTGTGTATTTGCTGGTGGTTTTTAACTTATTTTTTTGTGAAAATGCTGAACCACACACTTTGAGAGAATAAGGTTTTTCATGAGTGTGTGTTATTTTACTTAAGTCGAAGTTCTCAGAATTTAAGGGGCCCACAACCTGGGGTTAACACTTGAACTCTATATGAGATACATAGATATTCGAATGTTCCATTTAAGTTCTTTATCTCTCAAACATTGAGTTAGAAAAGAAATTGAGAACATAATTTTCTTCTCTCCCAATTTTCATACATTGTAGTATATCTTTCATTTTGGTCGCTTGGTCATACTGGACTCCAGGATATGAATTTATTTAGTCTGGTAGAGTATCCAGCTTCGTGCTATTACTTAACATCACAAGGTAACATCACTTGGACAAGGTGCACGATTCCTCATAAAAGCTAATGTGGGTTAGCCATAGAAAAGAGGATCTTATTTGAGTTGTGAATACTATGTAATTTTGAATATTTGGTCAGGGTTTACTTCTAGAGAAAAGTATCCTATTTGACAAACCTTTGTACAGCAAGACCTAAGGCATTCGAGACTTTGTCTGTTTTAAAATTTTAATGAAAATGCTGGACCGCATGTTTTACAAGAATATGGTTTTAAACATTGTGAGTTTTCATATGCCTTTTTAAACTGCTCTTTCTTGAAAATGCTGTGACACACGCAACACAATTATATGGTTTTTCACCAGTGTGTGTTCGCATGTGAGCTTTTAGATTAATTTTTTGTGAAAATGCTGAGTCGCACACATCACACTTAAAAGGTTTTTCTCCGGTATGTGTTCGCATGTGCCTTTTTAAACTAAGTTTTTGTGAAAATGCTGAACCGCAAACTTCACAAGAATAAGGTTGTTCGCCAGTGTGCTTCATCATGTGACTTATGAGATTATGTTTCCGTGAAAATGATGAGTTGCACGTTTTACAAGCATAAGGTTTTTCACTATTGTGGGTTTTCATATGCGTTGTAAGATGGCCTCTCTCTGCAAATGTTGAGAGACATACTTCACATTTATATGGTTTCTCACCAGTGTGTGTTCGCATGTGTATTCTTATGTAGGATTTATGTGCAGATGCAAAACCACACACTTCACAAGAATAAGGTTTTTCCCCAGTGTGTATTCGCTGATGGTTTTTTAAACTAAATTTTAGTGAAAATGCTAAACCACATACTTGACAGGAATAAAGTTTGTCGCCAGTGTGTGTCCGTATGTGCCTTTTTAAATCAGAGTCTGATGAAAATTCTGAACCGCATATTTTACAAGCATAAGGTTTTTCACCAGTGTGAGTTTGTGTGTGCTGTTTTAAATAAGATTTTAATGAAAATGCTGAACCGCACGTTTCACATGAATAAGGTTTTTCACCTGTGTGGATTTTCATATGCCGTTCTAGACTGCTCCTTGTTGAAAATGCTGAGGCACATATTACACATTTATATGGATTTTCACCAGTGTGTGTTCGCATGTGGATTGTTAGATTATGTTTTTGTGAAAATGCTGAACCACATACTTCACAAAAATAAGGTTTTTCATGAGTATGGGTCATCATATGTCTTTTTAGACTGCCTTTTGTTGAAAATGTTAAACCACACACTTTGCAAGAATAAGGTTTTTCATGGATGCGTATCAGATTGTGTGTCATCATGAGACTTTTTTTGTGAAAATGCTAAACTACAAATTTTAAAAGAATAAGATTTTTCTTTAGTGTATAGTCACTGGTAGTATTTTAACTTAATTTTTTGTGAAAATGCTGAACCACATACTTTGCAAGAATAAGGCTTTTCATGAGTGTGCGATATTTTACTTAAGTCAAAGCTCTCAGAATTCGAGGGACCCACACTTGAAGTATGAGATATATAGATATCAAAATGTTCCATTAAAGTTCTTTATCTCTCAAACATTGAGTTAGTAACGAAATTGAGGACATAAAAGTTTCCTCTCTTCCAATTAACCATTTCCATACATTGCAGCATATCTTTTGTTTTGATCTCTTGATCTTACTGGACTCCAGGACAGGAATTTATCTAGTTTAGTGGAGTATCCAGCTTCATGCTATTACTTGAGGTAACATCACTTGGAGAAGGTGCACCATTCCTCGTAAAAGCTAATATGAGTAAGCCATAGAAAGGAGATCTTATTTGAGTTGTGAATACTATGTAATTTTGAATATTTGGTTAGGGTTACTTATAGAGAAAGTATCCTCTTTGACGCATCCTTGTACAGCGAGACTTAAGACACTCGGGAGATTTTTCTTGCATGTTCTGTTTTAAACTTTTAATGAAAATGTTGGGGCGCATGTTTTACAAGAATATGATTTTAAACATTGTGGGTTTTCATATGCCTTTTGTTTTTGTTTCTTTTTTTCTTTGCTAAATTAATATTTTACATATTTGGTACATTTTAAAAGTGTATTATATTTTATCAAATAATTTATCAAATAGTTGTTTGTTTTTTATTTGCTCAGTAAATATTTTTCTTGAAAATGCTGTGACTCATGCAATTAAATGGTTTTTCACTTTTTTGTTTTATTTTACTTCAGTCAAAGTTCTCAGAAATCAAGGGGCCCACAATTTGGGGCTAACACTTGAACTCTATATTAGATACATAGTAATTTGAATGTTCCATTAAAGTTATTTATCTATCCACCATTCCTCATAAAAGCTAATGTGGGTTAGCCATAGAAAGGAGATCTTATTTAGGCTGTGAATACTGTGATTTTTAATATTTGGTCAAGCTTTACTTCTAGGAAAAATTATCCTCATGTCAGAGACCTTGAATGTGTTTTCTTACATTTGATTTCTCACCAGTGAAGGTCTTTATGTTCTTTATTAATTATTAATTTATTTTCTATTTTCGTCAAAAATCATATTTTGCTTTCATCAATAATTTTTTAAACTGTGGTTTCGATCCTTTGTCCCTGTGAATGGAAAAAATTTAAGATTTATTATATTTTATAAAATATTCACAAATAAAAAATTATATGGGCACAAAATATTAAATATTTTTTATGTTATATATAAGTATCCAAATATGCTTTTTAAAATCAAACGTGAGAACCAACTTTTTTCTTCCGTGAATTAAAAGTTTGCTTTTGATCATTTGTCCTTGTGAATAAAAGGTATTTTTTTATTTCATGACTGTATTTCTGTATTAATTTGAAAATCCTGCTTAGACATCTTCCAAAAATGATATAATTTTTCTTACAATTATAGTGTCGATAGTGAGGAATGAAATAAACCCAGTAATATTGAAATTTATGGAGCAAGGGTTGCCTAATCATTAACCAAGACAATTTATTTATGCTAAACAACTCACTTCACAATTATTTTTTGTTTTATTTTATTAATTTTTCTTTTATAATTTTCTTCCTTTGAAGATTGTAACACTGAATATGAAGCAAACAAACCAGCTCCCAACATTGCCCTGCTTTTTATTGAAACCAACCGAGAGCTCTTTTTAGTATCCTCACTGTTCCCTTAAGTGCAATTGTCTGGATCTCTTTTGTACTTGGTTCACCAGGAATATTAGTTAGGTAGGACTTCAGGTTCTTCTTCATAAGTCCTGTAGAACCTATGATAACTGGTATGATTGACATCCCCTTAAGATTCCAGTTTCTTTTCATATCATACATGAGACTGATATTTGGTCTGTTTCTTCCTTTCAGCTCTGTTCAGACCTCCATAATTAGGAGCACTCACTTCATCCAAGGTTGCAACTCTCTCTGACTTATTCCATATAACTATGTTAGGTTTCACAGCAACATTTTCAAGGTAGGTGGCTGTAGGGATTACATGATCGTAATATATGGTATATAAGTCATTGCCAACTGTTCTTTCAGGTTGATGTCCCCAAGACTTGCTGCTATACTGGATGTTTAATTTTTTACAGATGGTCCAGTGGGTGTACTTACATACTCCATCATGTCTTGTTGTGTAGTAGATATGCGTTGATATATCAGCTTGGCGGTTCTCCGTTGAACTCTGTCAAAAAGAGAGAGACTAGTAGCAGATGCACCAGCCCAAAGATGACAACAACACTTCACACATGGACAAATGGTGGCCTTGTAGAGGTACAGGATACTTACAGGCGTAAGTAACTTTCTAGAACGGTAGAGAAAGCCCAACTTCTTCGCAGCAGCTTTGGCAATGCTCTCGATATATCTGTTCCAACTCATGTTCCCTGTGAACGTTAAGCCGAGGAGTTTAAAGTACTTTCAGATAATGTATCATTTCGCCATAGCTATTGGTGGTTGAGAAGGTTCCTTGCAATTATTAAAGAAAACGCGATAAGTTTTTGTAGCATTGAACGTTACCATCCATTTTTGACTCCATTCCACCACAGATTGGAGGTCTTCCTCTAGGGTTTCCTGCATTTTCTGGTATATGTGCCCATTCGTTTTCCGCTCATGCTTGTTATAGAGCATGGTGTCGTCGGCAAATATTTCCATCTCCGAGACTATTTTATCATGGAGGCCATTTATAAATATGAGGAATAATAATGATCCAAGGATCGGCCCCTGAGGTACACACGCATTTATACCATATTGTTTAGACGTACAACTATAACGAAAAACCTGAATTCTTTCCTTATTTAAGAATTTTAATTATGTTAAGTATTCGTCCAATAATACCATAGAATCCTATATTTTGTTTTATGCATAATGCTAATTATGCATATAATTTTTTTCTTATGAGTCCTGTGCGAGGCCCCCACCAATCGGAGGCCCTAGGCGGTTACCTAGTATTCCTATGCCTAAAGCCGGCTCTGCTGATATAAAGAAACAAAGCAGAAAAGCTATGTAATATGGACAATGATAATTTAGATAATGTAAACCTGTTGTTTATCTACCGCCTTTTTCTTTCTCCATGTGAAAGGTTATACACTTTCTACTAAGACATGTTTTATTGATTCTAACCTTACTTTCTCTATTCTATTGCACGTTATTTGAATCAAAACACATTTCAACTGATTAATGAAATTTTCATTGCTAAATGTGCACGTTGAACTATCTTCAAAATAAATCCATTCTCGTTTTGTTTAAGAATAGTCAGACCAAAAATTCATGTAATAATATTTGAAAAAAAAAAATCTGTTCAAAAGTGAGTCGCCAACTTAATAGGTCCCGCACTGTCAGTTAGGCTTCAGCCTCTGGCCCATCGACAAAATGCTGCATCCCTCTGCCTGTTTTACAAGTATTTTAATGGTAGGTGCTCTGACAAACTACAAGCCCTTGTACTCTCTCTACGTAAATACAAGTGACAAACCCAATCAGCAGCAAAATCCCACCCCTACAAAATAGAGATTCCCAGATGCCAGAAAGCCTTCTACTCTAATAGTTTTTTTCCCTAGAACTGCTAGAATTTGGAATTCCCTTCCGGGTTCCTACTTTCTTGGCTGTACTGAAGACATGTTTTATTGATTCTAACCTTCACTTTTCTATTCTACTGCACAGTATTCTCTCTAAGATTCCAGTTTCTTTTCATATCATACACGAGACCTTGATATTTGGTCTGTTTCTCCCTTTCAGCTCTGTTCAGACCTCCATCATTAGGGACACTCACTTCAACCAAGGTTGCAACTCTCTCTGACTTATTCCATATAACTATGTCAGGTCTCACAGGAGCATTTCCAAGTTTGTTCATATGGAAATTCTAATGATCCATCTTCTAAAAGTGACTTAATTTTTTTTTGATTATGGTGGCCTCGTTGAAATTTATGGTGAAGCAAGGGTTGCCTTCTCATAAACCCAGAAAATGTAATTATGTATTAATTTGGAAACCCTAATGATCCATCTTCTAAAAAATGATTTTAATTTTCTTAAAATTATGATAGCCTTGGTGGAAAGGGAAATTATTTCATATATGTTGTACAATACCTGTCGAGAGTTAAATTGTTTCATATATGTTGTACAATACCTGTCGAGAGTTAAATTATTTCATATATGTTGTACAATACCTGTCGAGAGTTAAATTATTTCATATATGTTGTACAATAGCTGTCGAGAGTTAAATTGTTTCAAATATGTTGTACAATACCTGTCGAGAGTTAAATTATTTCATATATGTTGTACAATACCTGTCGAGAGTTAAATTGTTTCATATATGTTGTACAATACCTGTCGAGAGGTAAATTATTTCATATATGTTGTACAATACCTGTCGAGAGTTAAATTATTTCATATATGTTGTACAATACCTGTCGAGAGTTAAATTGTTTCATATATGTTGTACAATACCTGTCGAGAGTTAAATTGTTTCATATATGTTGTACAATACCTGTCGAGAGGTAAATTATTTCATATATGTTGTACAATACCTGTCGAGAGTTAAATTGTTTCATATATGTTGTACAATACCTGTCGAGAGTTAAATTGTTTCATATATGTTGTACAATACCTGTCGAGAGTTAAATTATTTCATATATGTTGTACAATACCTGTCGAGAGTTAAATTGTTTCATATATGTTGTACAATACCTGTCGAGAGTTAAATTGTTTCATATATGTTGTACAATACCTGTCGAGAGTTAAATTATTTCATATATGTTGTACAATACCTGTCGAGAGTTAAATTGTTTCATATATGTTGTACAATACCTGTCGAGAGTTAAATTATTTAATATATGTTGTACAATACCTGTCGAGAGGTAAATTATTTCATATATGTTGTACAATACCTGTCGAGAGTTAAATTATTTCATATATGTTGTACAATACCTGTCGAGAGTTAAATTATTTCATATATGTTGTACAATACCTGTCGAGAGTTAAATTGTTTCATATATGTTGTACAATACCTGTCGAGAGTTAAATTATTTCATATATGTTGTACAATACCTGTCGAGAGTTTAATTATTTCATATATGTTGTACAATACCTGTCGAGAGTTAAATTGTTTCATATATGTTGTACAATACCTATCGAGAGTTAAATTATTTTATATATGTTGTACAATACCTGTCGAGAGGTAAATTATTTAATATATGTTGTACAATACCTGTCGAGAGTTAAATTATTTCATATATGTTGTACAATACCTGTCGGGAGTTAAATTGTTTCATATATGTTGTACAATACCTGTCGAGAGTTAAATTGTTTCATATATGTTGTACAATACCTGTCGAGAATTAAATTGTTTCATATATGTTGTACAATACCTGTCGAGAGTTAAATTATTTCATATATGTTGTACAATACCTGTCGAGAGTTAAATTGTTTCATATATGTTGTACAATACCTGTCGAGAGTTAAATTGTTTCATATATGTTGTACAATAGCTGTCGAGAGTTAAATTATTTCATATATGTTGTACAATAGCTGTCGAGAGTTAAATTGTTTCATATATGTTGTACAATACCTGTCGAGAGTTAAATTATTTCATATATGTTGTACAATACCTGTCGAGAGTTAAATTGTTTCATATATGTTGTACGATACCTGTCGAGAGTTAAATTATTTAATATATGTTGTACAATACCTGTCGAGAGTTAAATTATTTCATATATGTTGTACAATACCTGTCGAGAATTAAATTATTTCATATATGTTGTACAATACCTGTCGAGAGTTAAATTGTTTCATATATGTGTTTGCATTACCTATCTTCCGGTAGGCAAAATTATTTTAAATATGTGTTGTACATTATCCGTCCTAGCGAAGTTAAAATTCTTTTATATGTGCTGTAAATTACCCCCCTTAGGGAAGGTAAAATTTTTGCATACATTTCCCTACAATTTCTCCCCTTTTCTTTCTCTCTTATAAATTACGATTTATTATCCTCAATTTAAAACAAGTTGAACTTCTAAATGACAAACCTCTCTCAATCTCTAACACTCTTTTGCTATTTCTTTTCTTCTTTTCCTCAGTTTTATTTCTCTCTCTCTCTCTCTCCCTCTCTTCCTATTTCTTTTTCTCCATTCTTACCTATCATCCCTCTTTTTCATTCTTTTGTTCACTTTCTTTTCTTTCTCTCTTTCTTCTTATCTCTCTTTATTTCTCTCCTTCTTTCTCTTTTTATTTCTTTTTCTGTCTTTTCTTCTTCTTCTTCTCTCTTTCTTTCTCTCTATCCTCTCTCTAACCTTTGATCTCCTTTTTTTAATTTATGCCCTTCTCTCCATCTTTCTAATTCCTTCTTTTTGTCCCTCTTTTCCAAATCTAGTACCCCCTCTCCCTTCCTGTCTTTCTCTCTCGCTTTCTCTCTCTCTCTCTCTCTCTCTCTCTCTCTCTCTCTCTCTATGAAACTCTTTTTCTTTCTCCCTCATTAATAACTACAACTTATTAACAGGTTAGACGCCTCAATGACAGACTCCTTATCTTTTCCCTCTCTATTTCTCTTCTTCTCTCCGTTTGTCTATCAATTTTATGTATTTCTTCCTCTTTCCCTATTTTTTTTCTATTTGTATCAATCCCTCTCTTTCTATCTCTTTCTCCTCCTCTTTCCTCTTAGGTTTTCCTTCTCGCTCTCTCTTTCTCTCTCAAGATAGCAAGTGACACATAGACATAAAAAGTTCTTCTATCCTAAGAATAATGGATATGTTCAGAAATAACTTCATTTTTCTCAATGTTTTATACGGTTCCGAGCAATGCCGGGTAGCCCTTTTTTACATTAATATTTATTTGAAAGATTCATGATGATTACACTGAGAAAAATACATAAATTATTTTCTAATGTTCTAATTTTGAATAACCTTGTAATTTGTTGTGCAGATAAATAATTATCAAATTGATGTATCTGTAATTTTATTGAGACCAGTGTCTGTATTTTATAATGATTTTATGGATACGCGTGGTTGATTTACTGACATTGTATTAGATGTTTAGAAAAGAAAGATTAGTTTTTGTTCTTTTTTTTCCTTTTCTTCCTTGAGTTCAGAAACCAAAGCGTAGTGTCGTCTATCCAAAAAGGCGGGATTTCCACCAATGGAAGCATAGTCGAATTTGATGATACTTTAACGTTTTCCATTTTCATGCTGCACGAGTGTTCTGCTCTGGTGCTATAGTTCAGTAATTAATACATGCAAAATGAATGGCTTATCACTAAAATGCACAAATATTTTGACCCGTCTCTTCATTTACAAATTCACAAAAATTCAGGAAATCAAATTGTAATTAATAAATATGGAACTCACACTCTTGACGTTTAAATTATTTTCTAATGAAAGAAAAATGACATCATCAATTTTTGGGTTGCGTGGTTGCCTGGGTTTGATAAATTGTGTAATTTCATAAGAAATGAGCTGCATGTATTTGTCGAGGTGCATTATGGACGTTTGTATCCATTTAGATTATACCATAGACGAAAGCAGAATGTTATAGGTGATTCCTCGTCATTGCTATGATCGGCTTATGCATGCGTGGTGCATCGGCATTGTGTAAGAATGTGATGTACTTATAAGAAGTTCTCTTATGCATGCATGCAAATGTATCAGAATTGCTTAAGAATCCGATGTGTTTTTCATGAGCTTGTTTCAAAGGCATCAAGTGTGGTTGGCCCACTGAGGGCGCATTATTAATTTCTGCATGTGAAAAATGTTCGAAATACACACGAAGGAAATTTAAAACTGAATAGTCTGGAAGAAATGTTGTATAGTCAGTGATAAAACGTGTCATATGTTATATATTGGGTGAGATATTAAAACAGTTATATTACATAGTGAGGTGGGAAGATATCGTTCTTATAATAGGATTCGATATAAACGTATAAAATTGTATGGTTGTTTAGCCAGGAGGATATGATATCACTGTGTAAACTGAGTCATGGCAGCATTTCCGTTGTGCTCGGGGTTACCATGGTTTGGTGTGAGAGCATTTGTCTGCGTTGTTTGTGAGCTCCGTAGAAAATCCATAGTGAGGTGGGAAGATATCGTTCTTATAATAGGATTCGATATAAACGTATAAAATTGTATGGTTGTTTAGCCAGGAGGATATGATATCACTGTGTAAACTGAGTCATGGCAGCATTTCGGTTGTGCTCGGGGTTACCATGGTTTGGTGTGAAGTTGTTGATAGTTCTACCAGTTTAAGAGATAAGACTGAAAAACCTGGCCGAAATAAGACCATAACTTATAAAATAAATGGAAGTGAGGAGTGGAAGAAAGGAAAGGTTATGTCAGTACAGCCTAAATCAACTGGCAAATATAGTCATTGGTTTCTGCTTGTACTCGCACACTGGCTGGCGAAGTGTGGCTTGATGTTTATTTAGATACTTTAAATGAAAGTGACCTGCAACTAGTGAAGTATACGAACTCAGACCGGAGTTTTTGTTTTGGTGATGGAGTGGCTGTCACAGCAATTAAAGTTGCTAAATTTCCGGTTACACTCGGAGGTATAAGAGTTTATATCGAAGCAGATATTGTGAAAAACGACTTGCCTCTTCTATTAAGTCACAAATCAATGAAGACAGCAGGAATAGTGCTAGATTTCCGGAAAGATATGTGCTGGATTTTTGATAAATGTATTGAACTAAAGACCACAACTTCAGGGCACTATTGTCTCCCCTTAACAAATAAGTTGTTGGATCATAGTGGTACTAAGAACATTGTATTACATGTTCAGAATTTTGGTCAGTGTTCTTTCACAGAAAAAAAAAAAAAAGCAGAAAAACTTCATCGACAGTTTGCTCATGCCTCGAAGGAAAAACTTGTTTCCTTGGTTAAAAAAAGTGGCAAATTCAATGACAAGGAATTTATAAAGGCGATTGAGGAGGTTTGTGAAAACTGTCAAATTTGCCTTAGATTTAAAAAAGCTCCACTGCGACCGGTTGTGGGATTGCCTCTTGGCAATAGATTTAATCACACAGTTTGCATGGATTTGAAAGAGTTCATCCACAATGAGGTGTGGATACTACATCTCATTGATGCCGCTACCAGGTATTCAGCGGCAACATTGATCAAAACAAAGAAGAAGGAGGAGATCATCAAAAACATCTTTATGATGTGGATTTCCTATTTCGGATCTCCTGTTCGTTTTCTGAGTGATAATGGGGGTGAATTCAACAACGAACACTATAGACAGATGAATGAAAAACTCAACATAGAGACCTGTACTACTGCCGCAGAAAGTCCATTCAGCAACGGTACTGTAGAACGTCATAATTTGATAGTTGCTGAGGCAATGAAAAAAACAATTGACGATGAGAAGTGAACCTGAAATTGCCTTGGCATGGGCTATTTGTGCAAAAAATGCCCTCCTCAATTACTCTGGACACAGTCCAAATGAACTTGTATTCGGGTTCAATGTAAATACACCCTCAATTCTGACAGACCAGTTACCTGCTATGGAGTCCTCTACTACAAGTGACATGGTGAGAAAAAATTTAAATGCTCTCCATAGTGCAAGGAGAAACTTTTTGGAAGCTGAGTCCAGTGAGAGAATTAGGAGAGCTCTCAGGTCTAATGTCAGAACTTATGCTGATGAAGATTATGCTACTGGAGACCAAATCTATTATCGGAGGCAGGGTTTTAAAGGATGGCGTGGTCCAGCAAAAGTGTTAGGCAGAGAAGGCCAGTTTGTCTTAATCAGACATGGCGGAGCATTTTATAGGATGCATCCGTGCCAATTGATGAAAGTGAATAAAAACAACGAAAAAAGAACAAAAAAAGCTGAAATGCTGGGAAACACTACAGAAGGGAAGAATGAATACCTTTCAGTTGAGGAGGAGGAGTTGCAGAATCAAGTGGTAGAAAGTGAAGATATAGACAGAGAAGAAGTTGTTGATAGTTCTACCAGTTTAAGAGATAAGACTGAAAAACCTGGCCGAAATAAGACCATAACTTATAAAATAAATGGAAGTGAGGAGTGGAAGAAAGGAAAGGTTATGTCAGTACAGCCTAAATCAACTGGCAAATATAGTCATTGGATCAATATAGAACCTGAGGATGAAAACGAGGATCAAGTTTGTATCAACTGGAATCATATTGATCATTGGAGAGAAGTGCCCCAATATACTGAACAGGAAAATGTAGTCCTGCTCACCGCTGAACAAGAGCAGTCGAAAGCTGTAATGGATGCCAAGCATAAAGAAATAAAAAACATGAACACCTATGAAGTATTTGAATGTGTGCCATACACAGGTCAAAAAACAATATCCACAAGATGGGTGATTACTGAAAAATTCAAGGATAATCAGAAAACAATGAAAGCTCGCCTTGTAGCACGAGGCTATGAAGAAAATAGTAATCTGAAAACGGACTCCCCAACATGTAGCCGTGAAGCTATGCGAATGGTCATGCTAACCGCATCAATAAAGAATTGGATGCTGCAGACCATAGATTTTACCTCAGCCTTTTTGCAAGGTGGCATTTTAGAGAGAGATGTGTACCTGAGGCCACCATCTGATGTTTGTCCTAAATCTCAAGTGTGGAAATTAAAAAGATGCATCTATGGATTGAATGATGCTCCACGGGCATGGTACAAGAGAGTTACTCAGGCTTTGATTGAATTAAAAGGAGTAGCAAGTGCTTATGATAATGCATTGTTTTTGTGGCATGATATTAAAGGAAATTTGACTGGAATTCTTGCTATGCACGTGGATGATTTTGTTTTCTGTGGAAACACAGAGTTTGAAAGGGATGTGATTGCAACATTGAAAGAAAAATTTAAGGTGGGATCTCATGAAAGTGGAACATTCAAATATGTTGGACTGAATGTTAATCAACAGGAAAATGGGATCACTGTAGAACAAGATCTATATGTATCTTCCATATCTCCAATAGAAATAAGCAAAGGGAGGATACTGAGGAAAAATGATGAACTGAATGAAGAAGAAAAGCATGAGTTGAAGAGACTTGCAGGTCAGATGATGTGGGTTTCAACTCAAACACGCCCTGATATAGCTTTTGATGTGTGTAAAATGAGCAACACTGGAAAGCATCCCAAAGTAAAAGCCTTATTTGAGGCGAATAAAGCCTTATCAAAATTGAAATCCAAGAAGGGTTCTATAACATTTCCAAAATTGGGAAAGCCCTCAGATTTACACATTTTGTGTTATACTGATGCCTCTTATGCCAGTCTGGAAGATGGATCTTCACAGGGTGGTTTTGTTGTCTTTATTGGAGGAAGTACTGACAAAATGGCCCCCATGTGTTGGGCGTCAAAGAAATTGGACAGAGTGACAAAAAGCCCATTGGCCTCAGAGACTCTTGCTCTGAATGAGGGAGCTGATGCTGGTGTTTTGACTGCGGTTATGATACAAGAGGTATTTCAGTTATCTAAATTGCCAGACGTTCTCTGCAAGACGGATAATGCATCACTTGTGGAGACATTGAATTCCAACAATCTGGTAAGCGATCGACGATTGAGAATAGATGTAGCAAGGCTGAAGGAAATGAAGAGTAGAGGAGAGATACAGATAGAATGGATCAGGGGTTGTGATCAGGTCTCTGATTGTTTGACCAAGGCAGGAGCTTCGTCTGAGCTTCTAAGGGACTTGTTAAATCAGAAATAAATTATTCACTTGAGGACAGCAGCAATGTTAATGTAGACATTGGTTACCTCCCTTGCTTCAGTTAATGGGATACCTCCCTTGCTTGTGGTGATATAAATAGGAGTCGGCCATCTTGGTTTAGTTAGTTCGTTCGTACAGTTTAGACAGACTACAAGTGTCTCAACAGATATCGTTCTTATAATAGGATTCGATATAAACGTATAAAATTGTATGGTTGTTTAGCCAGGAGGATATGATATCACTGTGTAAACTGAGTCATGGCAGCATTTCCGTTGTGCTCGGGGTTACCATGGTTTGGTGTGAGAGCATTTGTCTGCGTTGTTTGTGAGCTCCGTAGAAAATCCAATGTTAAATAGGCAGTGATAATCAAGTTAAATCAACATTTCTATATATAACTCACATCCTCAACATAAATCATTTTCTAATGTTCTACATTTTGAATAACCTTTGAATTTGTTGTAAATTACAAATAACAAGAAACAATAAATCAAACAATAATGTAAAAGTTTAAAATAAAAAAAATCATTTTAAAATCGAAAAAGGTTACCTGATTCATATATAAAAAGAAAGATACAATAAAAAAAATTAAAACAAATTCTATAAAAAAGATAGAATTAAGGAAAACAAAAGAAAAGAAGAGGACAAACAATAAATTGTAAAATTGAAAACAAGTTAAAATAGCCTTGCTAGTTTTAATATCAGGTTGACAAGAAAGTTCTCATGGTTTTTAACTATTAAATTCAGACGAACATATCTCAGCTCAAACAAAAATTTATTGATAGAAATAAGCAGCATTAGAATCAACGCACTTTTGCCAATGCAAAACAAGTATATTTATGCAAGTCATGTAAAAATCTTGCATTCTGGTGGCGATGATGTCACTGAAGGCTTTTTTGATATGGATGAATAATCTTTATCCCTTCTATTGAAACAACTTGTAATGAATCAAGTTAATACACCCGAGGTTGAAATAATAAAAAAAGCCGCACATGCGTCATGCCCCTCTGGTGCTGCATGTGAGATGACGCCACAAAAAATAGTGAAGAAATGATGAATGTGAGAAGTGTGAAGAGCCAACGTTGCCTTCACATTTTAGCTAAGTTTCAGAAAAATCTAATGGATGGGGCAAAAGTTATGAGGTAAAAAGTGTAATTTTTTGCAACTTCGTTGAGTTCATTAGTTCCTATTTTTGAATATCTCAAGTCTGGATTTATATATATATATATATATATATATATATATATATATATATATGCCCTTTTCTCTACCCTGCAACCTCTCTCCCACAGAAGAGACGTTGCGAGCCTGTCCTTGTTTTATCGTTATTTCCATGGCAGATGCTCGTCTGAACTCCAATCTCTGGTCTCCCCTCGCCAATCTTTCACGAAAAACACCCGTCTAGCTGAATCCACTGTGAAAAATTTCCCCCACTCTATATCTGTGCCTAAATCAAAATGCGGATTCCATGAACAAAGCTTCTTTCTTAGAACTGCACACCTGTGGAACTCTGTTCCGTCTGCCTGCTTCCCTCCGGACTACAACTTGGATGTCTTCAAGTCCAATGTTAACAAATTCCTAATGAACCGCCCCCTTAAGTAAACACTTCAGCAAATCTCCTCACTAACTTAATGTACTTACAATAACCCTTATCCCTGAGTGGCTTCCGGGCCTTGATAAGTGGTGATCACTGTGTAAAAAAAAAAAAAAATAAAAAAAATAACTACTTCATTTACTTACATAAAATTAATATACGAAAGTATAAATTTATGCGTAAACTTTAAGTATTTACTTCAAAAGTGCTCAATACGTAGGTAGAGCTTGTTAGTAATTTATAAAATATATATAGCAATTAAGCTACACTGAATATTCTGCATTTCATCCACTTTAGGACTCTTCAAGCTTATGTGCCTAAGCATAAGCCTGAAGAGTCTTAGAGTGGATGAAACGCGGAATATTCAGTGTAGCTTAATTGCCATATATATTTTATAACTTACTATATATATATATATATATATATATATATATATATATATATATATATATATGAATTTTTATTATTTCAAGCCTGAAGGGTCCTAGAGTGGATGCGCCTAAGCATAAGCCTGAAGAGTCCTAGAGTGGATGAAACACGGAATATTTAGTGTAGCTTAATTGCCATATATATTTTATAACTTACTATATATATAATATATATATATATATATATATATATATATGGTTTTTTTTTAAATTATTGCAACCTCAAGTGTATTAACTCAATTCATTACAAGTTGTTTCAATAGACAGGATAAAAATTATTTGTTCATATCATTCAAGTCAAGTGTAATTTTTTGCAACTTCGTTGAGTTCATTAGTTCCTACTTTCGAATATCTCAAGTCTGGATATATATATATATATATATATATATATATATATGAGCAAACAGTTAATAAAATATGTTAAAAAACACTTTGAAATGAGTTATAAACATATTTAATCTGAAAAGGAAACACTAGATAAACGGATAGTCCTTAATCCGCAGAGTTTCGAAAAAATACTTTCCTTCTCATCAGAGGGTAGGAATTAGCAAAATGCAGGATCGGATTTTGCATGCAGAAGTATTTTATATATATATATATATATATATATATATATATATATATATAACAACTACTTCATTTACTTACATAAAATTAATATACGAAAGTATAAATTTATGTGTAAACTTTAAGTATTTACTTCAAAAGTGCTCAATACGTAGGTAGAGCTAGTTAGAAAGTTATAAAATATATATGGTGATTAAGCTACACTGAATATTCCGCATTTCATCCACTCTAGGACTCTTCAAGCTTATGCGCCTAAGCATAAGCCTGAAGAGTCTTAGAGTGGATGAAACGCGGAATATTCAGTGTAGCTTAATCGCCATATATATTTTATAACTTACTATATATATATATATATATATATATATATATATATATATATATATATATATATATATGAGTTTTTATTATTTCAAGCTCAAGTGTATTAACTCAATTAATTACAAGTTGTTTCAATAGGCAGGATAAAAATTATTTGTTCATATCATTAGAGGATTCAAGTTAAAAATACCCCAACCTTGGATTTTTTTAACTTGAATCATCTGAACAATGGTCCATGCAAGAGCGTAAAAAAGGTCAAATTTGGCCTAAAAAAGGCCAATCTGTGAAGCCTTAGAAGTGCCAAATTTTCAAAACAAGATGGCGGCCTCGATTGTTGTACATTTAATCTAATAAAAAATGTTGAAAAAAAAATTAAAATGAAATTTTTACGGGCTTTATTTCAGCCTTAGTGTAGGCACCGCCAAAAATGGCCGAAAAATCAAGTTGTTGTTCTTTTTGAAAACGAAATTACATTTATTAAAATCCATTATTTCTGAGTAACTTTTTTTTCCAGAAAGATAAAACCCTGAATTTTATCATATAGAAAACAAAATAATGTAAAACTTTTTCTACTATTTTTAATTAAATTTTAAATGTTAAATTTTCCCAAAAAGTTAACAATTGACATTTTTTTGTTTTGCACAAAAAATGTACATAAATATTTAAAAAAAAAAGGTTTTTGAAATAATTCATTTATTTATTTGTTGTCTAACTAAGATTTAGGATGATTTTCTAAGAGAATATGCAAAAATATTATAATATAAGTACCTAGATTTCAAATAATTCCACTTATTCATATAGGATACCAGTTACTTCGCGTCGATCTAGAGTCTAGATCGACACTGTTTACGTTTGCATTTGATAAAAAGCAAACTATGGAAGACCAAACAGGCCAAAAAAAACTTATTTTTCAGTGACGAAAATTTCAATGTATTATTAACGCTAAGGCTGGCCAGTACCAGATGGGTGACCATTTGTATGACTTTGGTTTTTAATGTGTATGTGTGTGGGGGCAAGGCTCCCCAAAATGTGGGGGGCAATTTAAAGCAGAATAAAAAAAATTATTTCAGCGCATTTGGTCCTCTGTAGTCGAAAGGCGGCAAACGTTTTCAAACGGGATCGAAAAAATGATGCTATTTTTAACACAAAGGGCACAATATTTATCGAATTTTTTTTTGTATCGATTCTTCAAAGCATGCCCTGTTTAATAATGGTCATGCATTATTCGGCTCGCTAAAAAAAATTGTTAATTTATTTATCAAAGATTTTAAAATGGCTTTTTTTGTATAAATATTTAAAAAAAAATTTTTTTTTTTTTTGCTTAACTTAAATGAATTATTTTACTTAACATATTCACCGATATTCAAAACTCAAAAGCGGGATAATTAAACACAATCGAAGTTCTGATATTCAGACGTCAAAATAAGGTATGCAAACAATTTTTTTTTAAATCTATAATTCTGTCCTTTACAACAACACAATATGTTGTGTTCAGTTTCAGATGATTATTTTAAGCATATTTGTACCCCCTCAAAACAAGGGGGGTTGTAAGCAAACAAATATATATAAATATCGTTTATGAAAAATAAGTACACTGTTATAAAGTTCATTCTTCTCTTAATAATCGCTGAAAATTTCGTATTGATCGGATAATTACCTGATTTTTGGTAGATTTTTAAAAAGACTGTCCGTCAAAAAGTACTGACCTGCCCCCCCCCCAGTTTTGGCGGTGCCTACCTTAGTGTCTAATAATGTGTTTTATAAAAAAATAAATAATTTTTATAAATATTTGTCTGTCAAATAATTTACGCCGCTGAAATACACATTTACCATAAATAAATACTCCCGATCAGCTAAAGGTCATTTGTGCCAATTTATATTGCTCTAATCACAATTATCAGCATTTTCCCTCCAAAAATTGTTTTCCTCCTATATTAGAGAATAAGAACACGAGATATATTTGGGAACTTAATAAAAACATGTTTTCAAATAGCCCCCCCCCCTCAAAAAACAAAACAAAACACATACTCACTTTTATTCAACCTTTTTCCGCTTGAGTTCTTAAATGCAGGTTTAATTCGGTGTTTAGCTCTGAAGGGAAGAAATTAGAGGAATCTCGTAAATATCTGATTGAATGAATGATGGACGGCGCATGCGTCGTTACTCAAAACGAGGCTTCTGATTGCGCCCCTCTCCCCCTCAGTGTATATCCCTGCTACATTTATTTACTTAAACGCTACAGTAATAATATATTTTACAAAAAAAGAAAAAACGGGGGAAAAAAAAGCAATTCGAGATCTAATTGGTCTAAGGGAGGTAAGTCTATTTTAATAAGAATTGCTAGAAAAATGAGTTTTTTTTTTTTCAACTACATAATTTAATGTACCTATTTACAATTTACAATGCCTCCCCACGGGACAGAGTTAGACACCAGGGTCGTTTTTTAACGTGGAGAAAAGGTATAAAAATAAAAATTGTCTCAGTCGTGAACGATTTCTCCTTCACTGAAAGAGAACGAGAAATGGAAGTGCCGCATCTGAAGAACAGATGGTATTTATTTGCTCCCCCACTGAGCAAATTAGGCACAAGGCCGTTTTTAATGTGAGGTAAAAACCAGCTCCCCTAAAAGTAGGCAAAAAGGGGGCACTCTGGTTACCAAAAATAATAATTGTCCCAGTATAGAGGGTTTCCCCTCCATTGACTGGTACAAATTATCTTAAGTGCAGCAACTGCAGCATCTGCCGGAACAGATACTACACTTTGATCTTGTTTATATATTTTATTGAGAAAGAAAAAATTGAACATAAAAAACGTACAAAAAATTCAATTCAACAAAATTAGGCACAAGGCCCTACAAGAAATTGGGAGGGGGAGGGTACAGGGTCTTTTTGACTACGTAACAGATGAGACTTTGAAGTCTTACTCTTGACTGGCAACATTTACCAAAATACCTCAATCACTCTGTGGATCCTAATCTAACTAATAACCCCAGCGTTCAATACTTTGATCTTGGCCAAAAAGGCCAAATGTAACAAAGTTTTATAACATCACTGTAAAATGCGATGATATTGTAATTTTTGTTATATAAAACATTCGAGTAGGTGTAAGAAAAAAAGATATTTTTTTTCAATTACTTTAGTAAAACAGATTTACCTCCCAACCAAATCAAACAAACTCGCCTCAAAACACAACAATAGCAACAATAATAACAGTACAAGTATACAGGGTGACCCAAAAAAAAACGGGCTCCAACTCTAATTAATAAAATGTACACGGGCCCGTTTTTTGTGGGGAGGGTATTTTTGGCAATTCGGAATCTTAACTTATTGGTCTAAGGGAGGTCAATCGATTTTTAAAGTAGTTGAAAAAAAAATTTTTTTTCTTACTCGAATGATTTGTTTAAGAAAAATTACAATATGGCTGCATTTTACAGCATTGTTTAACGGCATATCAACACTTTTCAGGTTATTTAATGCATTTATTTGCTTCCCCACCAAAACAAATTAGGCAAAAGGCCGTTTTTAATGTGGGGTAAAAACCAGCTCCCCTAAAAGTAGGCAAAAGGGGGGCACTCTGGTTACCAAAAATAATAATTGTCCCAGTATAGAGGGGTTCCCCTCCATTGACTGGTACAAATTATCTTAAGTGCAGTATATCTGCCGGAACAGATACTACACTTTGATCCCGGCCCGAAGACCAAGAAGAACAGAAAAAAAAAGGAAGCCTTTTTTCCATTTTTCTCTTTTCAGGTTATTTAATGCCGAATCCAGTAATTTTGGTAGCACATTTTATGATTCAGTTTCTTTATTCCTTTAAATATTTATTAATAGTATTTGTTTTATGGCATACCAATCCTTTTTCAGTTCATTTATATTTTATTTTGTAAAAGGTTTTATCTTTAAAGTTCGTTTTATTTTTAAATATTTATTTATTGTATTTGGTAGTTTTGTTTTATGGCATATAAACCCTTTTCATATTTTCAAACATTTATTAATTGTATTTGGTAGTTTTGTTTTATGGCATATAAACCCTTTTATCCGGCACAATCACATTGACACACGAGTTCTTGCCGGATCACCGAAGATAAGCAACATTGAGCCTGGCCAGTACCAGATGGGTGACCATTATGATGGGTGACCAGACTAGGCGCTGTATGTACCTTCTGGGAAGGTTGGGCATGGGGTCAGCACCCTGACCCCGAAAATAGAACTCCTTACTACAAAATAACCCTTATCCCTGAGTGGATTCCGGGCCTTGATAAGTGGTGACCCCCTTGTAAAAAAAAAAAAAAAAAGAAAAAAAAAAAAAGCATCTACAAAGTTGTAGATGGCCTAGGCCCCTCCAGGGGCTCTAGGCTATGGATGGATGGAAACCCTTTTCTGTGATTTTATTTTATTTTTTTATCAAACTTTTATCTTTCAAGTTCTTTATATTTTCAAATATTTATTAATAGTGTTTGGTTTGGTTGTTTTGTTTCGTGCCATATAAACTCTTTTCTTTTATTTATTATTTATTATTATTTTTTTTTTTTTTTTTTGTAAAACGTTTTATGTTTCACATTTATTCTTTATTTTCAAATACAATTATCTGAGCTGGACATACCCCCCCCCCATCGAGCATGTCTCCAAGGCGATTGACAAACTCTTATCGGGGAAGGCTCTAGGTACTGATTCTATCATAGACGAGGTGAGCAAAAGTGGCAAGTCCTCTCTCCTCAAGCCACTATACAAACTCTTGCTATGTTGTTGGGAAGAAGGCACTGTTCCCCAAGATATGAGAAATGCAAACCGATTGCTTATACAAGAAGAAAGGGTACAGCATCAATTGCAATAATTATGGGGCAATCTCACTACTAATCATCATTTGCAAACTGCTTGCTCACATAATTCTGTTATCTTGGTGATTCAATAATTTCTCCCAGTCTTTATCTGTGCTTAAACCTAAACTTAGATTCCATGAACAAAGTTTCTTTCTTAGATCTGCATGCCTGTCGAACTCTCTTCTGTTTACCTGCTTTCCAGCTGACTACAATATGGCCATCTTCAAGTCCAATGTAAACAAGTTCTTGATGAGCCGTTCCCCTTAAGTAATCCAATTTACCAAATTTACACTTCTAACGATTACTATGATATTGTCTCTTTGACCACTGTACATGCTTTAACCCTTATCCTCGAGTGGCATCTGGGCCTTGATAAGTGGTGTTTCCTTTGTAAAAAAAACAAAAAAAACGACTACAAGTTCTTGCTGAGATCAAAACGTAGGTTCCATGAACAAAGCTTCTTTCTTAGAACTGCACGCCTGTGGAACTCTGTTCCGTCTGCCTGCTTCCCACCTGACTACAACCTGTATGTCTTCAAGTCCAACGTAAACAAATTCCTGATGACCCGCCCCCCTTAAGTAGACACTTCATTAAATCTCCACAATAACGTACTGTACTTGCAGTAACCCTTATCCTTGAGTGGCTTCTGGGACTTGATAAGTGGAGACCACCGTGTAAAAAAAAAAAAAAATACCCTTAATCACAGCGTGGCTTTCACTCCCAACGTTTCACCATTGACGTGATCTTCTCTCTATGCCAACTGCAGGAGAAATGTAGAAAACAAACTAGGGCATTGCACTTTGCCTTTATTGTCCTTACTAAGGCATTCGACCTAGTCAGTAGAGATTTTTCTTTTACAAAGGAGTCACCACCAATCAAGGCCTGGAGATCATTTAAGGATAAAGGTTAATGAATGTACAGTAGTCAATGGAAAATGTAGTAGTCGTTAGTAGTGGAAATTTGGTAAATAGGATTACTTAAAGGGAGTGTCTCATGAAGAACTTGTTCACATTGGACTTGAAGACGACCATATTGTAGTCAGTTGGAAAGCAGGAAAACGGAACAGAGTTCCATAGGCATGCAGTTCTAAGAAAGAAGCTTTGTTCATGGAATCTACCTTTAGGTTTAGGCACAGATAAAGAGAGGGGGGGGGGTTATTGATAGTGGTTTCAAATAGATGAATGTTTTTCGTGAAAGTCAGACCAGGAGAACCATAGATTGGAGCTCAGACGAGCACTTGCCATAAAAATAATGATAAAGCAGAGACAGCGTCGCAATGTCTCTTTTGTGGGAAAGAGGTTGCAAGGAAGTGAAAAGAGCATCCTCCACTAGATTACAAAGTCTATTTTGAACTCTGTCAAAGCAGGATAAGCTGCTTTTAGCAGCTCCTGCCCAAATGTTACAACACTACTCCATCCTTGGATGGACTTGACTTTTATATAGGTAGAGAATTGTATCAGCAGTGAAATATCTACTAGAGTGGTAGAACGATCACGCCATTTTTCCAGCAGACTTGGCAACGGATTTGATGTACGTGTTCCATCTCAGATCAGGAGTAAAGGTCAGACCTAGAAGCTTGTTAAAACATGGAGCCTCCCCAAGATGAGAGCCATTCATTTCAATTGATGGGCTATTTAAGATGCTGCCTCTTATTGGCTGCCCAGCCCCAGCGCTTATTGTTAACGGATCATTAAATCTAAGGGAGATAACCAGCATAGACATAGCAAAAATAAGCATATTTTGCAAGATATAATTTGGGACGCTGAAATAATCTGTAGAACAGTGAAAGAATGTTAAATAAAAAAAAAAAATTATTACACGATTACTGTAACTGAGTTCCGGAAATTGCTGAAGCAGTTTACGAAAAGGAAACAAGTTAGCGAAATAATCAACAAAATTAAAATATAAAAATGTTAAGTAACAAAATAAACGTATTAATTAACGTACACAAAACAAGTTTATTTTATAACTAGCAGGGGTGCCCGGCGTTGCTCGGGTGTTTGGAGGTGTATGCTGTGCAAAAAAAGCAAAAAAAAAAAAAAAATGGTTAATTTTTTAAAACTTTGACCCCTATTATGACCCCTTAAAATTTATAGTTTCGGGCTCAAATTACTTTATTAAGTTAGATCCAGGTTCAAGGAACCTATATCTAAAATTTCAAGTGTCTAGACCCAAAATTGTCGGAGGAGTTTGGTAGAGTTCTTAAAGGTCAAATCGTTGAAATTTGACCCCTTAACAGCCAAATTTCTGGCTGGCACTTGTCACATCGATTTTCCCAAATCTCAGTACCCGGTATTTCAAATTTCGAGTCTATAGACTAAAAATTGACAGAGTTATTGCGTAGGGAAATGTACACAGACAGACAGACAGACAGACAGACAGACACGTTCACTTTTATAGATATAATAGATTAACAAGTTTGGCGCTTATGTCAACGATCATCAAATCTAAGGGAGATAACCAGCATAAACACAGCAAAAATAAGAATATTTTGCAAGGTATAATTTGGGACGCTTAAGTAATCAGTAGAACAATGACAGAATGTTAAACGAAAAAAAAATATTAAGGTGATTTTGAAGTATTTAAACCGTCAATGAAATTTTTTTTTTTACACGAAAATAAAAAATTAAAAAATAATAAATTAAAAAAATTTTATTTTTATTTTAGGTAATCAGTCATTTCTGTCTATGATTAAAGTTTTTTTTTTTTTTTACTATTATGTAGAAATGTATATAAAAAAAACAAAAGAGAAAAAAAACCGTTCAAAGATTCTGTACAAGATACAGTGTTTGTTTGTTTGTTTGTTTTTTTGTTTGTTTTTTGTTCGCTTAAATAAGGAAAGCATTTTTCATTGGTTAATTTGGACAATTGTTACTTTATGGCGGTTACCATAAATTTTAACGACGTTTGAAAAAGGGTCACCATTTTGGTCGGTCCCCCTTTTGGGGCACCTCCGACATTAGAGAGAGAACGAGTATTGAAAAATAATGGTTGTGGAAAAAAAACATCGATTATAATTAAGTGCGACGAGACTTTAGGATTGATGATGTTTTATAAAGGTTTCCAAGATTTAGGGTAGAAAGAGGATGGTACATTTCTTTGATAAAAGTCATTACCCAAGGAAACTGGTCTGTCATGTGTTGATACTTCTATCGTTTCTGCATGTCTGAGACAGATTTCTTCTTTGTATCTCTAGCAACTCCTGCCCAATTGTGGCAACGGTGCTCCATCATTGGCTATACCTGGCTTTTATATAGGTAGAGCATTGCATCAGGAGTGAGATATCTACTGGAGCGGTAGAAGGATCCAACCATTTTTCCAGCAGCTTTGGCAATGGAGTTGATGCATGAGTTCCATTTCAGATCAAGAGTAAAGGTCAAGCCCAGAAGCTTGTCAAAACATGGAGCCTCTTCAAATTCATTTCAATTGATGGCAGATGAGATTCAGAGCGGTGATGATGTAAAGATAGGAGCTTGGTTTTAGATGCATTAAAAGTAACTAGCGTTTGAATTTATGGCGGTTACCATAAATTTTAATGACGTTTGAAAAAGGGTCACCATTTCGGTCGGTCCCCCTTTTGGGGCACCTCTGAAATTAGACAGAGAACAAGAGTGCTGAAAAAGAGCGGTTGTGGAAAAGAAAACATCGGTTATAATTAAGTGCGACGAGACTTTAGGATTGATGATGTTTTTTTTTTTTTACATAGGCATCACCGCATTATCAAGGCCAAGAGGCTACTCAAGGATAAGGGTTAAAGAGTGTACAGTAGAAATTGGACAATATAGTAATCATTAGTAATGAAAATTTGGTAAATTTGATAACTTATATGGAACGGCTCATCAAGAACTTATTTACGTTAGATGTTTTATAAAGGTTTCCAAGATATAGGGTTACAAAGAGGATGGTACATTTCTTTGATAAAAGTCTTTACCTGGGGAAACTGGTCTGCCGCATGTTGATGCTTCTATCGTTTCCGCATGTCTGAGACAGATTTCTTCTTTGTATCTCCCTCCAGGACAGTCCTCTATTCCGATTGGCTGAAACCTCTGGTGACGCTGAGAGAAGAAAGGAAAGGAAAAGTAGAAGAGTAGGGAGAAAGAGAGAAATAAGGGAAGCATACCATAGCAGCATCATAGTAGTAGTTCACTACAACTTAACATATATTTTAAGTTTGTTATTTTCGTTAATTAACAAGTTTATTTAATGTTTGTTTTGGATTAATTACCATCGTTTCAAACAAGTTTATTTAATTTTTGTTGTGGATTACTTTTGTTTTGTGTGCGTTAATTAATAAGTTTATTTTGGTACTTAACATTGTTATATAATTATAATTCGGCTACGTAATCGTGTAATCATTTTTTTTTTCATTTAACATTCTTTCATTGTTCAACTGATTATTTCCGCATCCCAAATTATATCTTGCAAAATATGTTTATTTTTGCTATGTCTATGCTGTTTTTTTTTTACAGCAGAAAAACATGTTTTTATGAGAGCGCGTTGAAGGCGGCCATCTTGGATCTAAATAAAAATTGTTTGAATTTTAGAAATGCCAAAGGGAGATAACTCCAGTTAAACCGCTGACACCCCTTCCCATCTTTAATACTAGCTTTTCTTCATAAAAATCGAACATTTTGCTCGGTATCATAACAAATTGTTTTTTCACTGTAAAAAAAAAAAAACTACTTGATGAAATTAAGTGAAATTTTTTTTTTTCGGAGAACTTCGTTCCATAACGGATACATACAATTTAAACTTTTTTTCGATATTTTCATTTTTTAATGTCTTGACTAAACTGTACAAGTACCCTTATTTTTGCTATGTCTATGTTGGTTATCTCCCTTGGATTTAATGATCCGTTAGCATAAGCGCCGGCTGCCCTCCCAAACTCCTAAGCCTTATAGAGTCATTTCATGACGGTATGTTGAGCACTGTGAAATTCAGCAGACACCTCTGCTGAATTTAGTGGTAAAAAAGCGTCGACAAATAAGGATGTGTGCTCGCCCTCATGCTATTTGCCATTTTCTTTGCCCTTCTCCTGAGACGTGCATTCAATTTGTCAGAAAACAAAGTGCACTTTCGCTCCAGAATAAGATGGACAACTATTGAGCATCAACTGCTTTTGGTCCATGATGAGAGTCCGACAAGTTTTCATCAGGTAACTACTGTTTGCTGATGATGTGGTGATAGTTTCTCACACTGAAGAAGGACTTCAAAAACTCATCGACAGGTTTTCCAATGCTTGCAAAGAATTCAGCCTCACCATCAGGCTAAAGAAAACCCAGGTCATGAACCAAAGAACCCCATCATCTCCTATTATCACTATAAATGTGCAGGGGTTACATGTGGTGCATTAATTCCATTATCTTGGGCCTTCAGTCTCAGACAACCTATCTCTCGATGTAGAACTGAACAAGCAGATTGGAAAGACATCCACTATTGCAAAATTGACAATTTAGGCATTGAAAGGTAAACATCTCACCCAACAACCAACTGCTAAGTAGACCTAATATAGAATTCAATACGATATGGAAACCAGTAATTATAAACAATAGATAATATATACAAGTAATAAAAAACAAACAAAAACATTAATATATACAAGTAATAAGTAAAAACATTAATATATATAAGTAATAAGTATAGAGATAGATAATCATTAATATATATATATATTTTTTTTTTTAGACAGTGATCACCACTTATCAAGGCCCGGAAGCCACTCAGGGATAAGGGTTATTGCAAGTACATTACGTTAGTGTGGAGATTTGATGAAGTGTTTACTTAAGGGGGCGGTTCATTAGGAATTTGTTAACATTGGACTTGAAGACATCCAAGTTGTAGTCCGGTGGGAAGCAGGCAGACGGAACAGAGTTCCACAGGCGTGCAGTTCTAAGAAAGAAGCTTTGTTCATGGAATCCGCATTTTGATCTAGGCACAGTTATAGAGTGGGGGAAATTTTTCACAGTGGATTCAGCTAGACGGGTGTTTTTCGTGAAAGATTGGCGAGGGGGGACCAGAGAATTCAATACGATATGGGAACCAGTAATTATAAACAATAGATAATATATACAAGTAAAAAAAAACAAAAAAAGAAACATTAATATATACAAGTGATAAGTATAGAGATAGATATACATTAATATATAGCAATAAAATAATTAGAAATAAAATGGTGATATTTACAACTAGAAATAAAAATAGGTTTAAGGCTCCTAAAATTCGTACTAGAATTGTCCGGTCATGGCGCAGTGGTTAGAGTACTGGGAAAAATCAATTGTAAACAGTGATATTCTCCTGAAGGATGAAGGTTCAATCCTCAGTGCAGGCGACCAAAATATACATTTGTGAATTACTATCCAGTCATGGCTGACGGAACAAGAGCACGCTACCCCCGTGAAGTAAATAAAGGATTCTGCTCAAAATTCCATCCAAATTCCCAAGTTCGACAAGATACACCTAAAGAAGGTCGGACGTTACATCGACCTAAACGTTGTGAAAATCACACTCAATAATCACACTGAATAATAATGCATACAAACATCTCATGATCCTCACAAAAGTGGACGTTTACATGGTCTGTGTCATCAACACCGTTCTGTACTGCAGCAAAGCATGGACAACCTACAGCCACCAAGAACAGAAACTGAACACATTTCACATGCGTAGTCTGCAGAGAATTCTTAGAACTTCTTGGAGGAACCAAAGTTCAACTAATGCTGTGCCAAAGATGACTAGCATGGACACAATGAACAAAAGGAAAGTTGGTCGTCCTCACCTCTGCTATGTCGATGTGTGCAAAATGCGAGGATATTGATCCTATTAGCTGGGTGCCCCAAGCTAAAGTCCGCAACATCTGGAAACAAATGGTAACTGAAGGCCTGAGGAATTTCCATTGCACAACGGCAGAGAGCAGAGGACTATTCAGAAAGACCAGTCAACAGAATTCAACAGACCATCAACATGATGCACCCACCTACACCTGCGATGTCTGCAACCGACAATGTAGATCAAAGATAGGCTTATTCAGCCACAGAAGACAGTGTAATCCTGCACCTCTATAAGGCCACCATTCGCCCATGTATGGAGTATTGTTGTCACATTTGGGCTGGTGCATCTCCTACTAGTCTCTCACTCCTAGACAAGGTTCAAAAGAGAGTCGCCAACCTGACAGTCATCTAAGTTTCAGCCTCTGTCCCATCGACAAAATGTAGCATCCCTCTGCCTGTTTTTAATGGTGAATGCTCCGACGAACTGCAAGCACTTGTACCCCCTCTACGTAAATATCCTTGACAAGCAGCAAAATCCCACCCCTTCACAGTAGAGATCCCTAGATGTAAGAAAGCCTTCTACTCCAGTAGTTTCTTCCCCAGAACCGCTAAACTTTGGAATTCCCTTCCTGGTCCCTGCTTCCCCAACTGTACTGACATGCAGAAGTTAAAGTGTAACGTGAACCGACATCTTGCTGCCCAACTCCCCACATAGTACTCCTGTAGCTTATGTGCTTAATAGTAGCCCCCTACATCAAAGTAGCAATGTGCCTTGTTTGGGGTGAAAATGTAATAAAAAAAAAATTTTTAAATCTCTACAGGCGCAACCCTACAATCTTCTAGATGCCAACTATGACCACATTTACTTGGGCACAGAATTTGAAAGCTCACATGCGTATACACACAAAAGATGGAACAAGAATACACATCACGCCTTAAAAAGATCTTCAAATCCGAATTAAGCCCCCAAAACAAAATAACTTCCATAGATCAACTTGCAATCCCTGTCATCACATATGGGTTTGGTATTATTGATTGGCCTCAATACAATATCAATAGGTTAGATACAAAGACCAGGAAACTCCTAACCTTACATAAAATAATATACTGAAACCAATGTATGGACAGGATATACTTACCATGAAAAGAGGGTGGCCTCAGTCTCACTTAAATGAACCATGCATATCGAGCCACCATAGCAAGCATGGAGCAGTATATTAAAAGCTCAACAGATATGACAATAGAAATAGTGAGGGACCACCATGAACGTCTACCCCAACAAACCTCAACAACAAAGCTTGCTGAAAACTTTGGGGCTGTCATAATGGAAAATACTGCCGAGGTATATGATGAACCAGCAACACAGATTGCAAGAAAAAAGAGAAAGAAATACACCGAAATCGAAATAGACACAAAAAAAACAAGGATGGGAACAACATAAAAGAGCAGGAAAGTTCATGGAGGATCTTAAACAGGAATATATAGACAAAGATGCTTCACTTCAATGGCTTAAGAGCGGGAGACTTCCATTTGATGAGGAAAGACTCATTGTAGCCAGTCAAGGTCAGGGCTTACTCACAAATAGATTTTAAAAAATGACTGGCAAATGGCCAATGCCGGTTTTGCTACTCGGCAATTGAGAGCCCAAACCACCTAATGTCTGCATGTCCAATCTTATTGGCAGATGGCCTTTAAACTGCCCGTCACAACAAAGTATTTAAGTACATCCATTGGAAGATCTGTGGAGAGATGCAACTTGACAGAGCGACGAACATCTGGGAATATGAACCACCACCGATAACATCAAATGGAAAAGTGACCATGTTTTATGACAGACATACAGGCGAGCAGATATATAAAAGACAAGGCCATCAAACCAGATATTGTTAAATGGAACAAGTCCAAAAGAACTGCAGTCGTTATCGACGTCACAGTTCCAGACGACTTTGGCCTTAATAGAGCAGAACGAGAAAAGATAACAAAATATCAGGACCTAAAAATGATCTAAAAACGACATGGTCTCTGAAAGAAATAAACATCATACCAGTTGTGCAGGGAGCAACTGGTCTAATAAAAAAGAACCTTCAAAAATACTTAGAAGCAATCCCTGGAAAACCAAGCTGTAAGAAATACAGATAGCAGCCATAAAGGGAACAGTGTCTATTCTTAAAAGAGCCCTCGGATATAAATTTAAAGAGTCATTATAGCCAGTCAAGATCAGGGCTTACTTACAAATGGATGAAAAGAAATGGCTGGCCTACAAGCCAATGGCCAATGCCGGTTTTGCCACTACAAAGTATGCAAATACCTCCATTGGAAGATCTGTGGAGAGATGCAACTTAACAGATCTATGAACATCCGGGAACATGAACAACCACTGTAACAAAATATCAGGACCTAAAAAATGATCTAAAAACGACATGGTCTATTAAAGAAATAAACATTATACCGGTTGTGATAGGAGCAACTGGCTTAATAAAAAAGAACCTTAAAAAATACTTAGAATCAATCTCTGGAAGACTAAACTGTAAGGTAATACAGATAGCAGTCATAAAAGGAAGAGCATCTATTCTTAAAAGAACCCTCGGATATAAATTTAAATCATAACAGAATCAAGTGTTAGCTCCAGGAGGGATTAACCCCTTGATCTCTTAACACTTACTGAAGTAAAATAAATTTTTTAAAAAAGGAGAGAACTTGAATGCCTACTAGACACTGTCCTTGAGTGTCTAAGGTCTTTCTGTACAAGGGGTTTGTCAGAACAACCTGGCATGAGGATACTTTCAATAGAAGTAAACGCTGACAAAATATTCAAAATTACGTAGTATTCACAACCCAAATAAGATCTTTTTATGGCTATCCCACATTAGCTTTTAAGAAGAATGGTGCACCTTCTCAAAGTGATGTTACCTCAAGTAACAGCACGAAGCTGGATACTCCACCAGTCTAGATAAATTCTTATCCTGGAATTCTTAAAATATATAAATTTAAATCATAACAGAATCAAGTGTTAACTCCAGGAGGGATTAACCCCTTGATCTCTTAAAATTGACTGAAGTAAAATGAATACAAAGAAAAGTGAAAAACCTGTTACTTGCAAAACTTAATAAAACCAAGGGACTAAAAAGAAAGATATACTATAACATTAGAACAGTCAATTGAGGAGAGGAAAATAATGTTCTGAACCTGGTTAAAAGCTCAGTATTTTGGACAAAGAGAACTTTTATGAAACATTCAAATGTCTGTGTATTTCATATAGAGTTCACGTGTTAGTCGCTTGATTTCTAAGAACTTTGGATGAAGGAAAATGAAAGAAAATGGAATAGTGATGTACAATATGACAATATGTACAATTTGACAACATAGTCTTATATATTAAAGGCTATATGTCTGTCTGTCTGTCTGTCTCCATATTTTCAAATTCTATCTCTTCCAAAACTAAAAGTTACAGAGCAACGCTAGGGGCGTCAAATGATTGGATTTTTTATGAACTATTCTTTTATGGGTCTTTAGCCGGTTTAAATAGTTTTTAAGGGGTGAAAAAATGGGTCAAAATTTAAGGGGTAAAAAATGGGTCAAAATTTAAGGGGTAAAAAATGGGTCAAAATTTAAGGGGTGAAAAATGGGTCAAAATTTAAGGGGTGAAAAATGGGTCAAAATTTAAAGGGTGAAAAATGGGTCAAAATTTAAGGGGTAAAAAATTGGGTCAAAATTTAAGGGGTAAGAAATTGGGTCAAAATTTAAGGGGTAAAAAATTGGGTCAAAATTTAAGGGGTAAAAAATTGGGTCAAAATTTAAGGGGTAAAAAATGGGTCAAAATTTTAAAAATCGTTATACATTTTTGTACATTCATCTTAGTTTATTTTTAATTTTTAAATTTTAATCAGTTCATATGCGTGTCACGTTGGTACAGTGGTAACGTCACCAGCTTTGAATGCTACAGTTTTGATTTCAGTTTCAAAACATCCACATTCGAATATCTGTGTATCTCATAAAGAGTTCACATGTTAGTCGCTTGATTTCTGAGAACTTTGAATGAATGAAACTGAAAGAAAATGGACTAGTGATGTACAATATGAATTATTTTCATAATATCTCATTTACGTACGTCATACTGTTTTATTACTCTCTTTTTTATAGAGAAAAGGGAGTAACGAGACACAGTGATCTATTTAAATATCAGAACTGAACTGAGATTGAAAAGATAACAAGATAACAAGTCTCATATATAAAAGGCTGTATGTCTGTCTGTCTCCATATTTTTAACTTCTATCTCTTTCCAAACTAAATATGACAAGAGTTCACGTAATATGATAATATATACAATATGACAATATGACAATATGACAATATATACAATATGACAATATATACAATATGACAATATAACAATATATACAATATTATAACCCTAACACCCTCTCTTGTCCGAGGACCGGGCCGCATCTGTCGCTATCCTGGTTCACGGGAGCATACTTGTGATGTACTTCTGGCCGTCTTTATCGGTCCTGGCTCACAGGACCATAGATGCAGCCCAGCACAGGGCTACATTCTTACTTGTCTAGTGGTGGACCCCTCAGGGGTGACCAGACTCTCACTGGTCACTGGAAAATATCCTTCTGCTGCTCAGGGCACGCGAAATGTGCATGACCCTAAGTCCGTGAGTAACGAGACACAGTGATCTATTTAAATATCACAAAAAACAATGAATAATCAGTGTATCAAAACTACTAGTAACCTTTTTTTCTTTTTTCAGAAATAAATGTTGGAAAAAAGTAAGTATTGTTGTTTTAATTAATAACCTTAGTTAATTGTGAAATAAATAAAGTGAACGTACCTTTTCTTCTTTAAATAACTTCATTTGTGGAAGGCATACAGATGACAAAGAAACAAATGAATTAACAATGTAACATTTTCTTAGCACAAAAGAGACGGAGAAATTCACGGCTGTATATTTTTACATATTAACACGAAGGAAGCTATACACCACAAAGGGAAAGGGCACTTTGGATAATGTGTCCTTTTATTTAAAAAAAATAAAAAAAAACAATCAAAGGGAGATAACTCAGTGCCTAATAAAAAAATGGAAAAGATAACAAGTCTAATATATAAAAGGCTATTTGTCTGTCTGTCTGTCTGTCAGTCTATCTGTCTCCATAATTTTTACTTCTATCTCTTTCAAAACTAAAAAATTACAGAGTGGCGCTAAGAGCCTCAAATCAATGGATTTTTTATGGACCGTTCTTTTATGTGTCTTTAGCTAGGTGTGTCAGAAATTTCGTGAAAATGGTGAATAATTCCACCCCATCTTTCCAAGCTTATAACTCCTCGAAAAATGTAATTCAAGCCCTAATTTTTTTTTTTCAATTAAAGGAGCAAGGATCAAGGTTTCATTAAAACAAAAAACAACGTGTTTTTTTTTTAAAGGTTTTAAACTTCGGACTTTACAGGTAAATTTCTAAAAAAAAGTTTTTTTTTTGTGATATATAAGACTTTCGTACATAAATTAATTATTTACTTTTTAATAGACATTTCAAAATGGGAGGCGTGAATTATTCGACCCCCTGTCTTTCCAAGCTTATAACTCCTCGAAAAATGTAATTCAAGCCCCAATTTTTTTTTCAATTAAAGGAGCAAGGACCAAGGGTCTATTAAAAAAAAAGAAGAAAAAACAAATAACGTGGTTTAAAAAAAAAGGTTTTAAACTTCAAACTTTACAGGTAAAATTCTAAAAAACACTACGTTTTTTTTTTGTTTTAAATTTGAATATATTATTTATTGACCTTTTCTTTTCAATTTGTGAGTAAAATTAATTATTTTCTTTTCGGTGAGTAAATTAATTATTTACTTTTTAATAGAAACTTGAAAATGGGGGGGGGGCGTGAATTTAAAAAAAAACGTTTGTCTAAAATATTATATTCGGTTTGTTGGAAAGAACATAAAAATTCACATTGACCCTGAAAATATCGTAAAAATAGAATCAATAGAAAAATTTTGATAGATTTTTAAAATTTTGATAGATTTTAAAAATTTAAAAATATTGAGTTTAAAAATTGAAAAATATTGAGTTCGGAAAATTCATTACTGTTTTAAAAAAAAATAAAAATATTTTTATTACTTTTAAAACAACTGTAATAGTTTATTTTGGAAGTATAATCCATAAAGAAAATAAATAACCCACTTTTAACAGAGAAATTACGAGATTTTTATATTTTATTCGCAGTTTCGTGTTAGGGGTGTCAAAAATTCCTACAAAAATTCTGATACACCTAGGGGACCATGGACTGAAGCTCAGTCGAACACTTGCCATGAAAATAACGATAAAGCAGAGACAAACTCGCAACATCTCTTCTGTGAGATAGTTATTTTGTGTTAAAATGAATACGAGACACCTTTTATGTTTTCAATACAGATTTGTTTATTTACAATTTACGCTTCAAAATAAAAGTGATAACTAACATCATAGCACGGTGGAGGTTAGTGGAGAAGGTGGGTCGCAGAACAATGTGTCGACCTGTATTTTCGTTTTGTGTCTCCTCACCTTTGTTTTCTCTCTGCTCTTTTATTCATCTCACTTTGACCTGTTGATCTTTTTCTCGGCAGCTTGTTTATTGTCTTGCAACTCTATGGGTCATAGTTCCTGTTGATTGACCTGTTTACCCTATATTAGCCAGCTTTTTTTATTGTACTTTTTGGTAGTTTTGGGCTAACCCATTTAATATCGGTTAGCTTTCCTGACCATTTGATGAGGGTCACTACTTTGTGTAAAATGTCATGCATTAATTGATTTGCAATCAGTATCTGTCAATATTAGAGATCATGGTCCCAGATGCAGGAATATCTATGTCGAAATATGTAGAGTATCACTGGAACCGTTAAAGATAAATTTAACAAGGTCTTTGATTTACAGAAGAGTCACGTCCACATCTACGTAAATTTAAAAGGCGTGAACAACATCAGAAAAATAAGACATTCGAATAAAAACTTGGCCGTGATATCTCTTTACATCTTTGAAGTCTCGATAATTACTTCGAAATAAGAAATAAAACAAATTATTGGACTCACAGTGGAGTCACTACTTATAGGATATGGGGTGTGAGTCGGCGTTCATCAATTCATAATTGGAATTTGTCGATTTTTAAGACTGCAGGAGCAGGTATATCCATAAGTTGAAAATGGTAGTGTATGACTGGGACCGTTAAAAGTAAATTTAACAAGATCTCCGATTTATAGAAGTATGTTACTGAGTCACATGTTTTGATGCCTCTCTTCAGTCTCAAAAAGCCATGGATACCCCCAGTAAGGGCAGCTGCACGTGTAATTGTGTGGCAAGGGTTGCACAATCTCCAACCACACCTCTCCTGAATCGGCACTGCTAGAGTCCAGTGGCAAAGAGATGTGTCCAGGATGACTGAAAACAATGCCGAGATAAGCAGAGAGAACATACAGCACCTGGAAGTCCCAAATGGTCACCCTGCTGGTACTGGCCAGGCTCCTTGCTTAACTTGAGTCACATTCACATCCATATAAAATTTAGAAGGCGTGAATTACTTTGGAAAAATAATGACATTCAATAAAGAACTCGAGATCACTGTATTTGGATGAAATAAAAACATGTTTAAGAAAAAGTAATTCAAATCATTGTTACATCAAGCTTTTTGCAATGAGTGTTCATTAGACAGTTTTTGAGGAATCTTGCGAAAAAACAAAATGTTCGTGATTCTGAGTTTCGGTACTCTTACATAATTTGACCAGAATTCTCGTGAATTCCCGTCAAACATGGATCGGGCGAGACTGGCAATCATCGGTGTTAGCCGAGCATTGTTCAAATGTTGAAACGCTAATTCGACTTTTTATTTTATTTATTTCATTTTTTTTTTCTGTTATGTCTTTAGTAATTTTTAAGGTGATATTAAGGGGGCGGGGGTGACTTTTTATTTTCGGATTAGTTACTTATTTATTATTTTTTTATTATTATTTTTTTTTTAATTGAATTTTTGGGAGTTTGATTAGCCAATGAAAAAGCACTATCTAAATGGAATCAGACGATATTCGAATTGGAAGAAAGTCACAAAAAACAAAAAGAAAAGCTGACAAACAAATATATTTTCAAACTCGCCAAACAGAAAAATGACTGGCAAGAAAATAAATCTATACATGTTAGAAAAAGAAATGAAAACATCGATGCAGACAATCTCATAATGTCAGGAGAAGAAATTGCTGTCCCCAAAAAATGAGGTGCAAACAATTGTAAACACAAATGTTTACTTAAAAAGAGATCGTGTGTAAAGGATGGTTTCTCCTGGAGATGTTACAAATGGGCAGTGCCACCAAAAGAACTTGACTGAACAACAAGTCTTGAAAATAAAAAGAAACAAGAAAAAAAATATGGTTACAAAGAAGAAAAGAAAAACAAAACAAACTTGTACTTACACCTAACAATTATACGGTTAAAAAATCTTTTCTTGGAGAAAAATAAAAAACTTCCTGTTGATATTTTGCAAAAAAAAAAAATAAAAAAAAAAAATAATTAAATACTAAAATGAAATAAACATATTTTTTTGTCATTTTTGATTATTTGCATTTGTACTTTTCCAGTCTGCTTTGTTTTTTTCATTAATCTGCATCTGTTATGACGCTCGCTCGGCTGACGCGATAATTGCCAGCCTCGTCTGATCCATGCTTAATGGGAATTCATGAGAATTCGGGTCAAATTATGCGAGAGTACCTGGATTTCATGTTGAGAGGGAACACATGTGGTTATTTTCTGGAAAGAAAATAAAATAGCCATATAACACATGTAAGCGTTTTGCATGTGTGTATGTGTTCAATACATATGAAAACAGCAGTTCAAAATAACATGTTGAAAAAATTACTTCTTATTTGATATGGTTCTTTCCATGTGGAGAATTTAGGTGCATGATGTGCGCAAAGTCATGTTGGTGATTTAACGTCTCACAAGACTGGGTTTGCAGCAATATTGTTACTCCTAAAACTGCATCCAAGACTGGTTTGATTTATGTGCACAAAAGATTATATAGGGGAGCTCTAGAACATTCTGGACTATTTGTTGTATTACTGCGTGCAAAGTGTAATGTAGTTCTTTTTATTGCATATGTGCGGATGGGCAAATTACGACGTTGTGTCTTTACGCGTTCTTCAAACGCATGTTGAAACAGTGATTGATATGAAATGTCTCTGCCGACGATTTGTTCCGGCTATATATAGTGAATGCTATAAACCTTCTAAAACAGAAAACAAATAATTATCACTAGCTATTGAATGTGCATAATTTCCGTATTATTGAATTATTGAATATATATATATATATATATATATATATATATATATATATATATATATAGTCTTTGAAGTTTTTAACATTTGAAACCACACAAAAAATTATTTTTTTTTATTATATATATATATATATATATGTATATATAAAATAAAAATTACAATTAAATTTACCAAAATGATCCAAGATTGTAAAATTAAAGTATATTATAAATATTAAAGAATTAATATTTATAAAGTTATCTCAGCCAGATGTAAAAGCTCGATAAAACCAAATAGGAGATAGAGCTTATAATACGAGCAGACAGTTAATAAAACATGTTAAAAAACACTTTGAAATGAGTTAAAAACATATTTAATCTGAAAAGGAAACACTATATATATATATAAGAGCAAACAGTTAATAAAGCATGTTAAAGACACTTTGAAAAAGAACTAAAAACATATTTAATCTGAAAAGGTAACACTTGATAAGTGGATAGTCCTTAATCCACAGAGTATTGAAGAAATACTTTCCTTCTCATCAGAGGGTAGAAATTAGCAAAATGCGGGATCGGATTTTGCATACAAAAGTATTTGATGAAACTGCAAGAAAGTCAAAGATCTTACTTGATAACAAAAAGTTAAGCAGAGGGAATATGGTGAAGAAAAAGGTGAGTACACGTGAATGGATAGTCTGGTGAAAGGTAAATTATCCAATGACGGTAAAATCCAAAAAATATAACTCCAAGAAAGTTAATTGAATTTATATTAATGTTAATTGAATATATAAATATATATATATATATATATATATATATATATATATAAATATATATATATATATATATATATATAAATATATATATATATATATATATATACACATATATATAAATATATATATATATATATATATATATACACATATATATAAATATATATATATATATACACACATATATAAATATATATATATATATACACACATATATAAATATATATATATATACACATATATATAAATATATATATATATATATACACATATATATAAATATATATATATATATATATATATATATATACATATATATAAATATATATATATATACATATATATAAATATATATATATATATATATATATACATATATATAAATATATATATATATATATATATAAATATATATATATATATACATATATATATAAATATATATATATATATACATATATATATAAATATATATATATATATACATATATATAAATATATATATATATATATATACATATATATAAATATATATATACTAGCAGGGCTACCCGGCGTTGCTCGGGACCGTATAAACAATGAAAAAACAAAAGCAGATATTGAACATATGTTTGATTCTTAGGGGAGAGGAATCTTTCATCTCTATGTATTATTTGTTTTATCTACCCTAGGACTGATATTGTTCATGTTTTATCCCTAGCATAGGTAATTTACAGCATGTATATGAAATTGTTTTACCTTAGGGAGAAGAGAACAGGTAATATACAACATAATGTGTCTATATTACATCCCTGGCAACGCCTAGAAACCAGCTAGAACATGTATTTCAGTCAATCTTTATTATATCCTGGGCTATGCCGGGAAACCAGCTAATCTCTTTTTAGTGACTTGACCACCAAAATACCTCCCTAAGTGTGTCCTTTCTTTTGAACTTATTAGATATAGGTATCTAGAAATGTGTGTGAAATTTTGTTGAATGCATTGTTCACTATGATTTTCTTATTGTTCTACACAATATCAACTGTAGCGAAATAACACAGTAAACTTAGTGTAGTGTTAGAATAAAGAGCAAAGGAAAAAATTAGAATCATATTTTGTAATTGCAAATCTAAATTTGCTAGCATGTACCAGTATTTGCCAGGTTGTGGAAATTTGGAACTTATAACATATGTAGTGGCCTTTTCCTAGATACCTATTGCTAAAAATTATACTTTCATTTTGTTAGAAAAATCTCTCTTCAGATGCCCTGCATCATTCAAAATAAAAACAAATATTTTTATAATTGTTTCAGTATATTGCTACACAATGTGAAAGTTTTTAACGTTTGTAAAAAAAATCATGAATGTGCTTATATTGCAAAAAAGAAAATATCAGTGCACAGTATTGAAAGTGTTTGAGATTCAAAAGTCTGTAACATTTCTACTAACTTCATAAGATGTCATGTGAGAAACTGAATTGAATATCAAGACATTATCTGAAGCGTTTTTATTTTGGTGTAACATATGTGTTTACAGTGAACCTTAACTTTTAATAAACAGATTGGTATGCAATGACATAGGCTAAGAATCTTTAAAATATATATAAATTGGAAAAATGTGTGAACAAATGAAAAAAAAATGATCCGCTCCACTTGATGACATCAAGCACAGTAATATTTTAGTGAAGAAAATATGAAATTGATGTTCAGTGATTAGTTTGGATGAATGAGAAAATGTAATTGTTTGATGCATAAAAATAACTCAGTTGCTGTATTTGATATTAAGCAGCAAAATATAGTGATTTGAATATTTGGGAAAACATCAAACCAGATTATGTAAAAAGAAAAAAAAAAGATGAAATTAGAAAATATATATTTTATGTTTATGAGTTCTGCCAATCAAAATTTTGTGGCAGAAATTGGGTGATTACCATGCAATTTTATTTTGGTAAAATTCTTAAATTATTAGAATGTTTATTATAATTTCTAATTAGTGACTTGTTATAATCAAAATCCGCCCTAAAGAGTGTCCTTTCTTTTATTAGGTATCAGAGTAGGTATCAAGATTTCTACTTCTATACAAATGTGATATTTCAGATCTGTACATAAAAAATTTGTTGAATATATAGGTTGAGAATTGTTCTGTGTCGCTCTCTCTCACACACACACGCATTCTCACTTTTATAGATATAATAGATAGATTACTCTAGATATATTTCCATATGTCTGAATACCCTATATACAAATTTTCAAATCTGTAGATAAAAAAATTTGTTGAGTATATAGGTTGAAAATTGTTCTCTCTCTCTCACACACACATTCTCAATTTTAGAGATATAATAGATAGATTATGCTAGATATATTTCCATATGTCTGAATACCCTATATACAAATTTTCTAATCTGTAGATCAAATATTTGTTGAATATATAGGTTGAAAATTGTTCTTACTCTCTCTCTCTCTCTGGCTACCTCACACACACATTCTAACTTTTATAGATATAATAGATAGATTATGCTAGATATATTTCCATATGTGTGAATACCCTATATACAAATTTTCTAATTTGTAGATAAAAAATTTGTAGAGTGCATAGGTTGAGAATTGTTCTCTCTATCTCTCACACACACACATTCTAACTTTTAAAGATATAATAGATTATGCTAGATATATTTCGATATTTCTGAATACCCTATATATAAAAATTTGTTGAATGTATAGGTTGAGAACTGTTCTCTCTCTCTCTCTCTCTCGCTCACACACACACACACATTCTCACTTTTATAGATATAATAGAAAGATTATCCTAGATATATTTCTATTTGTATGAATACTCTATATACACATTTTAAAATCTGTAGATAAAGAATTTGTTGAGTATATGGGTTGAGAATTGTTCTCTCTCTCTCTCTCTCTCTCTCTCTCTCTCTCTCTCTCTCACACACACACACACATTCTCACTTTTATAGATATAATAGATTATGCTAGATATATTTCCATATGTCTGAATACCCTATATACAAATTTTCAAATCTGTAGATAAAAAATTTGTTGAGTATATAGGTTGAGAATTGTTCTCTCTCTCTCTATCACACACATTCTCACTTTTATAGATATAATAGACAGATTATGCCAGATATATTAAAATATGTCTGAATGCCCAATATACAAATTTTGAAATCTGTAGATAAAAAATTTGTTGTATACATAGGTTGACAATTGTCCTCTCTCTCACACACACACACATTCTCACTTTTATACATATAATAGATAGATTATGCTAGATATATTTCTATATGTCTGAACACCCTGTATACAAATGTTCAAATCTGTGGATAAAAAATTTGTTGAATGTATAGGTTGAGAATTTTTATCTCTCTCTTTTTCTCTCTCTCTCTCTCGCTATCTCACACACACGCATTCTCACTTTTATAGATAAAATAGATAGATTATGCTAGATATATTTCCATATGTCTGAATACCCTATATACAAAGTTTCAAATCTGTAGATAAAAAATTTGTTGAATATATAGGTTTAGAATTGTTCTCTCTCTCTCTCACACACACATTCTAACTTTTGTAGTTATAATAGATAGATTATGCTAGATATATTTCCATATGTCTGAATACCCTATATACAAAGTTTAAAATCCGTAGATAAAAATACGTTGAGTATATAGGTTGAGAATTGTTCTCTCTCTCTCTCACACACACACAAGTTCTCACTTTTATAGATATAATAGATAGATTATGCTAGATATATTTCTATATGTCTGCCTACCCTATATACAAATTTCCAAATCTGTGCCCAAAAATGTGTGGAATATATAGGTTGAGAATTGTTCTCTCTCTCTCTCTCTCACACATATTCTCACTTTTATAGGTTATATAGGTTGAGAATTTTTTGCTCTTTCCATCACTCACATTCACACTTTTATAGATATAATACATAGATTATGCCAGATATATTTACATATGTCTGAATACCCAATATACACATTTTCAAATCTGTAGATAAAAAATTAGTTGAATATATAGGTTGAGAATTGTTCTCTCTCTCTCTCTCTTTCTCTCTCTCTCACACACACATTCTCACTTTTATAGATATAATAGATAGATTATGCTAGATATATTTCCATACGTCTGAATACCCTATATCCAAATTTTCTAATATGTAGATAAAAAATTTGTTGAATATATAGGGTGAGAATTTTCCTTCCTCTCTTTCTCTCTCTCTCTTTCTCACACACACACAAGCTGAAAATTGTTCTCTCTCTCTCTCTGACTCTCTCTCTCTCTCTCACACACACACACATGGTCATTTTATAGATATAATAGATAGGTTATGCTAGATATATTTCTATATGTCTGAATACCCTATGTACAAATTTTTAAATCTGTAGATAAAAAATTTGTTGAGTATATAGGTTGAGAATTGTTCTTTCTCTCTCTCTCACACACACATTCTCACTTTTATAGATATAATAGATTATGCTAGATATATTTCCAAATGTCTGAATACCCTATATACAAATTTTCAAATCTGTAAAGATAGAATTTGTTGAATATATAGGTTGAGAATTGTTCTCTCTCTCTCTCTTTCACACACATTCTCACTTTTATAGATATAATAGATAGATTATGCTAGATATATTTCCTTATGTCTGAATACCCTATATACAAATTATCAAATCTGTAGATACAAAATTTGTTGAGTATATAGGTTGAGAATTGTTCTCTCTCTCTCTCTCTCACTCACTCACTCACTCACTCACTCACACACACACACACATTCTACCTTTTATAGATATAATAGATTATGCTAGATATATTTCCATATGTCTGAATACCCTGTATACAAATTTTCAGATCTGTACATAAAAATTAGTTGAATATATAGGTTGAGAATTGTTCTCTCTCTCTCTCTTCTCTCTCTCTCTTTCACACACATTCTCACTTTTCTAGATATAATAGATAGATTATGCTAGATATATTTCCATATGTCTGAATACCCTATATACAAATTTTCTAATCGGTAGATAAAAAATTTGTTGAATATATAGGGTGAGAATTGTACTTACTCTCTCTCTCTCTCTCTCTCTCTCTCTCTCACGCACACATTCTCACTTTTATGGATATAATAGATAGATTATGCTGGATATATTTCCATATGTCTGAATACCCTATATACAAATGGTCAAATCTGTAGATAACAAATTTATTGAATAGATAGGTTGAGAATTGTTCTCTCTCTCTCTCTCGCAACCTTACACACACAACCACACGCAAACATTCTGACTTTTATAGATATAATAGATCGATTATGCTAGATATATTTCCATATGTCTGAATACCCAATATACAAATTTTCAAATCTGTAGGTAAAAAATTTGTTGAATATATAGGTTGAGAATTGTTCTCTCTCTCTCACACACTCACATTCTCACTTTTATAGATATAATGTATAGATTATGCTAGATATATTTCTATATGTCTGAATACCCTATATACAAAGTTTAAAATCCGTAGATAAAAATACGTTGAGTATATAGGTTGAGAATTGTTCTCTCTCTCTCTTACGCACACACACACACACACACACACACACATTTTCACTTTTATAGATATAATAGATAGATTATGCTAGATATATTTCCATATGTCTGAATACCCTATATACAAATTTTCAAATCTGTAGATAAAAAATGTATTGAATATATAGGTTGAGAATTGTTGTCTCTCTCTCTCTCTCTCTCTCTCTCTCTCTCTCTCTCTCTCTCTCTCTCTGGCTACCTCACACACACACACATTTTCACTTTTATAGATATAATAGATAGATTATGCTAGATATATTTCCATATGTCTGAATACCCTATATACAAACTTTCAAATCTGTAGATAAAAAATTTGTTGAGTATATAGGTTGAGAATTGTTCTCTCTCTCTCACACGAAACTGTGCGCTCGGCTTCTTCCCCCCCTTCCCACCCCAAATGCTTGGGAAACTGTGCACTGTTTTTGTTGGTTTTCAAGCTGCCTCTTCCCCCCCCACACACACACAGTTTAACAGTAGTAGGAGGTCAAGAGAAAGAGGGTGAGAGAGAGAGAAGAGTAAGTTGGTGAGAGAGAGAGAAAAGAGAAAGAGGGTGTTGGTTTTATATTTTTATTATCGTCTAATATTTTGAAAGCTGAATTTCTAATAAAATGTGCATCTATAGGAGATAATGCCTGGGAATGTGTTCCCCCCCCACAGTTTAACAGTGGTGTGACGTCAAGAGAAAGAGGGTGAGAGAGAGGGAAGAGTAAGTGGGTGAGAGAGAGAAAGAGAGAGAAAAAAAAGAAAGACGGTGTTGGTTTTGTGAAAAAAGTTGTTATTTACAATTGTTCGCATTCTTGGCCTTTTGGTCAAGATCAAAGTGTAGTATCTGTTCTTCAGATGCTGCACTTCTATTTCTTGTTCTCTTTCGGTGGAGGAGAAATCCTCCACGACTGAGACAATTTTTATTTTTGTACCTTTTCTCCACGTTAAAAAACGACCCTGGTGTCTAACTCTGTCCCGTGGGGAGGCATAGTAAATAGGTACAATTGTTCGCCATTAGTGGATGTTGACGTCACGTCACGTGACATGACTAAGCGTTTTTTTTTTTTAGTATGAATAACATTTTTTGTTTTAATTATAAAGTCTACACTTAATTTTATAGAAAATGATGTATATATAATAGAAAAAAAAAAATTACTGGTTTTGTTGGATTCAAGTGGATCCCCCCCCTCCAGTTTAAGAGATAGCAGGTCACGTGGTAATATACAAAATGGCTAGCGTAAATATAAAGATCGGTTTTTTTATCGACGAATATTTTGAAAGCTGAATTTTTTTTTATTCCTGTACATTTTTTCCTGATATTTTTCGTTAAAACTCTTGTATAAATACTATTTTTAACCAGTTAAATACGTTGGAGACATTGTCATGGAGTGTAATAATCTCTAGAACAAAGCAGAAGAGAAATTACAAAAGTATCGGTAAAACAAAGTGTTTGTTTACATTTGTTCGCCATTACTGGATGTTGACGTCACGTCACGTGACATGACTAAGCGTTTTTGGATTATGTAATATTAACATTAAAATGACAGGTTTTTTGGGGGGCCCCCCTAGGAGAGAAATGATCAGTTCACCCCCTTTTAATGGTCCGTTTGGTGTGGAATTTCGATATTTGTCATGCGGGTGATCAAGGTTCAATATGATACATAATTTGTCAACTTTGGTTGTGTCTGTCAAAAGTTTGAGCTGACGTCACGTCACGTGACACGTATTGAATAACGTTAAAATGACAGGTTTTTTTGGGGGCCCCCCTAGGAGAAAAACGATCAGTTGACCCCTTTCTACTGGTCCGTTTGACGTGAAATTTCGATATTTGTCATCCGGGTGATCAAGGTGCAATATGATACCAAATTTGTCAACTCTGGTTCCGTCTTTCAAAAGTTTTAGCGTTACAAACAAACATACATACATACATACATACACACCGATTTTTGCCTTTTATATATATAGAAGATATATATATACATATATATAAATATATATATATATATATATACATATATATATAAATATATATATATATATATACATATATATATAAATATATATATATATATATATACATATATATATAAATATATATATATATATATACATATATATATAAATATATATATACATATATATATATATATATATATATATACATATATATATATATATATACATATATATACATATATATATATATATATATACATATATATATATACATATATATATATATATATATATATATATATATATATATATATATACATATATATATATATATATATATATATATATATATATATATATATATATATATATATTAACGACCAAATAGGTAAAAAATAGAGTAGAACAGAGGAGGGGGGGGGACACCATTCAAGAAGTCCTTAAATTTTTCCAATAATAACCACTTAAAACTATTTATAAATATTTTATGCTTTTTTATATTTATTATTATTCTATTAAAGTCATATATTTCAGAATTTTTCTTTTCTTAGAAAGACGATTTAATAAAATGTTCGTTTGAAAAAAATCCTTCATTTTTATATAATGACTAATTTCATTTCAGAAAAAAATACAAAAAATGTTTGTTCTAATTCATTTTGAAATTCTAATTATTTTATAAAACTTTAAAAAAAAATTAATTTAATTCAATAAATGTTCAGACAATGTTTTATTGTGTAAATTCAAATCCTTTCAACTTTTGGAATTGTCTCCTCCTCCTATTCAGAATCTTCAAAAATGAAAACAAAAAAATTGTCACGAAAATGGAATGTACAATTGCCTTATTTATTTTTTTATTTATTCATTTTGTCATTAAAAAAAAAATTCAAATTATATTTTCAAAATAAGACGACGCATAAAAAATGGGTTATCAATCTTTTGTGCGTTTGATTCATTAAAAAACATTAACAAATAATGAGAATAAAAATTCGTTCCATCTTGCAGCCGACAGTTCCGCAGAAAACCTTGGTTAACAAAGGGAAAGTTAACTTTAATAAATAAAGACAAGTTTTGTTACTTAATTCCTAACTGAATTTTCTTTTGAATAATTTATTGGTACTGGTGCATTTATTGATCCGTGCTGAAATAAAAATGAGGGTTTGTTTTACTATACACATAGATTCGAAAAAGTTGTCAAAAAACAAATAACAAATAAATGTTATCAAAGACAAGATAAGTTACTTTTCTACCAAACTGGATATATTTTTCGTGTTTTTATTCAATGTAACAGGTTTATTCAGCTCGAAAACCATACAGTGTTTACCGATGTATTGGAAAATTCAAGATGGCGTCTGACTCCCTCTTTAACACGGTAAGTTTGGTAAAAGGTGTTATAAATAAAAAACTAGATAAAATACTATTAAAAACCCGCCGAATATATGTCAAGCTATGACACAGTAACATATATTGAGCGAGTATTTAACAGTATTTTATCCAGTTTTTTATTTATAACATCTTTTCCCAAACTTACCGTGTTAAAGAGGGAGTCAGACGCCATTTTGAATTTTCCAATACATCGGTACGGTAAACACTGTATGGTTTTCGAGCTGAATAAATATGTTACATTGAATAAAACACAAAAAATATATCCAGTTTGGTAGAAAAGTAACTTATCGTGCCTTTGATAACATTTATTTGTTATATATTTGTTTTTTGACAACTTTTTCGAATCTATGTGTACAGTAATTAAAACCCAATAATGTTATTATTTAGAAAGCCAATCTTAACATGGGGGTGTTTTATTGTTTTTGTTTTTTTACGTATTCTGAACTTTAATATCATAAAACGTTAATTAAACTTGAAAATATTAAAACTTGAAAAGATATCATGAAACTTTAATTAAACTTGAAAATATTATTTTAAAAAAATCGCGCGGATCAATACTAGCACCAAGTCATGTCACAAATCGAACAATTTATTTGATATAGACTTGGATAATAAATCTAATCTAATAACAGATGGTTGTTCCTATTTACAATGTCTCTCCCGCGGGACAGAGTTAGACACCAGGGTCGTTTTTTAACGTGGAGAAAATAAAAAATTGTCTCAGTCGCGAAGGATTTCGTATCCATTAACAAAGAACAAGAAATCGAAGTGTAGCATCTGAAGAACAGATACTACACTTTGATCTTGACCCAAAGGCCAAGTGTTGCTTGGGGATATTTTGTGCGGAGAAAAAAAAATACTACTTCCGCCGCTGCTGCTGCTAATTCGTCCAACCAAGATGTCTTCCATTTCGAGACGCGTCTTTGTTATTCTTCTGCTCAATAGCGTTCACTACCCTGTCATAAATGCATGAAAAGTTACGAATCGTGTCACTCTTCAACAAAGAAGCCAACTTGCCACACAATTGAAAGGTAAACTATTCGAAAAATTATTACAATTTGACCGTTTTTCTAGAAGACGAAATATGCCTATGTCAGGTATTTTGTTATGAAAACTTTAAATATTTTCAGTTGTAAATAATTAACTTTTTGGAGGCTTATATAACATTAAGACAAAATTTTGTAGGGTTTGTATTACTGTACACTAGCAGTATCAGAATTTTTGTAGGAATTTTTGACACCCCTAACACGAAACTGCGAATACAATATAAAAATCTCGTAATTTCTCTGTTAAAAGTGGGTTATTTATTTTCTTTATGGATTATACTTCCAAAATAAACTATTACAGTTGTTTTAAAAGTAATAGAAATATTTTTATTTTTTTTTAAAACAGTAATGAATTTTCCGAACTCAATATTTTTCAATTTTTAAACTCAATATTTTTAAATTTTTAAAATCTATCAAAATTTTAAAAATCTATCAAAATTTTTCTATTGATTCTATTTTTACGATATTTTCAGGGTCAATGTGAAATTTTATGTTCTTTCCAATAAACCGAATATAATATTTTAGACAAACGTTTTTTTTAAATTCACGCCCCCCCATTTTCACGCCCCCCCCATTTTCACGCCCCCCCCCCATTTTCAACTTTCTCTTAAAAAGTAAATAATTAATTTATGTTTAATAGTTTTATATATCACAAATTGAAGAGAAAAGGTCAATAAATAATATATTCAAATTTAAAACAAAAAAAAAAAATCAGTTTTTTAGAAATTTACCTGTAAAGTCCGAAGTTTAAAACCTTATTTTATAAGAACACATTTTTTCTTTTTGTCTTTTTTTTTTTTTTTTTAATGAAACCTTGGTCCTTGCTCCTTTAATTGAAAAAAAAATTAGGGCTTGAATTACATTTTTCGAGGAGTTATAAGCTTAGAAAGATAGGGGGTCGAATAATTTACGCCTCTCATTTTGAAATGTCTATTAAAAAGTAAATAATTAATTTATGTTTAATAGTTTTATATATCACAAATTGAAGAGAAAAGGTCAATAAATAATATATTCAAATTTAAAACAAAAAAAAAATCAGTTTTTTAGAAATTTACCTGTAAAGTCCGAAGTTTAAAACCTTTTTAAAAAAAAAAAAACACATTGTTTTGTTTTGTTTTTTTTTTAAATAAAACCTTGGTCCTTACTCCTTTAATTGAAAAAAAAATTAGGGCTTGAATTACATTTTTCGAGGAGTTATAAGCTTGGAAAGATGGGGTGGAATTATTCACTATTTTCACGAAATTTCTGACACTGCTACCTGTACACATAGATTCGAAAAAGTTGTCAAAAAACAAATATATAACAAATAAATGTTATCAAAGGCAAGATAAGTTACTTTTCTACCAAACTGGATATATCTTTTGTGTTTTTATTCAATGTAACACATTTATTCAGCTCGAAAAACATGCAGTGTTTACCGTACCGATGTATTGGAAAATTAAAAATGGCGGCCGACTCTCTCTCTTAAACACGGTAAGTTCGGGAAAAGGTGTTATAAATAATAAACTAGACAAAATACTATTAAAAAAAACACTGAATATATGTCAACCTATGTCACGGTAATATATATTGAGCGAATTTCTAACAGTATTTTGTCTAGTTTATTATTTATAATACCTTTTCCCGAACTTACCGTGTTTAAGAGAGAGTCGGCCGCCATTTTGAATTTTCCAATACATCGGTAAACACTGCATGTTTTTCAAGCTGAATAAACATTGAATAAAAACACGTGAATTATATCCAGTTTGGTAGAAAAGTAACTTATCTTGCCTTTGATAACATTTATTTGTTATGTATTTGTTTTTTGACAACTTTTTCGAATCTATGTGTACAGTAATACAAACCCATTTTGTAATCGATAAATGGAGTTTGCAGATAAAAAAAAACAATGGTTTCTACTGTTTTTATTTTTATTTTTTTTGTTAATTCTAATAAATTACAACGAATTATAAAGTCGAAATTACCTGAATATTATTGAATTATTGAAAACAAAACACAAAAAAACAACAACTTTAATCGTGTTAGTAGGTGAATAATTGCCGCCATCTGATTTAAATCGAAGCGGAAAATTACCTCCCTTTTTGAACTCTCCTGTGTCTTATGATCGTTTTCTTCAAATTCTATTTTTTATTTTCTTTAATAAATGATTTTCTACCTTATCGATTTTCGTAATTTTTGGATATAATCATCTTAAAAATACGAGGAATACGTAGATACCATTGTTTGCATGTGAAATTCAGTTTTATGATTTCAGAAATTTCGTCCCAATAGTGTACAAGCGCCCTTTCTTCTTTCTTTTTTTTTTTTTTAAATTATGGGGTGGTTTACTTTGGTGATTTAAAAAAAAAAACTAACATATTTTAAGTGAAAACATCATTACATACTTACTTATCATGGAGAAATTAGTATGTATTATTAAAAAAAAAAAAGGTCCAAATAAGAACCATATGTTCTTCAAAATCAATTCGACAATGGCTTTGTTGTCGTTGAGGTATTGTGAGAATTGTTTGACTTACCGAGGGTTGATCGGTGGGGAAGAAAGGAATGCTGGGAGCTGTGACCAACACGGCCAGTGGTCCGTTAAGTAAAGAAACTGGGTGCCTATTCCTTACAAGTTAAATAGACATTCACGTCACGCTTGAATCTCATTGAAGAGAGTTTGGGTAGATAAAAGGTTGTTGTTGTCTTTTCAGACAAACTACACTTCGCGACCATCATTACTCATCTGTTACTTTTACAAGGAAAGACTGCTTGTAAGCAACGTCGACATTTCGTTGCAAGACTTCAAATGTCTTCTCTCCCCCCCCACTCATTAGTAAACTAATTCTGACATATAAAAATCCAATGTTACTTTTTTTTTTCTGTAATTCTTGTCCATTTAAATTATTAATTTTTAAAATGATTAGTTTGCAATGTGTAACTGTATTGAAGTATTGACACATATGTGCTATGGGGTTAGATAAACAAAAGGAAACGATTTTCTGTTTTGTCGGAATTAGCTTACCGACAAGTGGGGGGGGGAGAAAGAAAAGCCGCTTAAAGTCTTGCAACAAAATGTCGATGTTGCTTACAAGCAGTCTTTCCTTGTAAAAGTAACAGATCAGTAACGATGGTCGAAGCGTAGTTTGTCTGAAAGACAACAACACCAATAACCGTATAGTGGCCACTCTTTTTATATATCCAAACGCTCTTCAACGAAATTCAAGCGTGACTGGAACGTCAATTCAACTTTTAAGGAATAGGCACCTAGTTTGTGGCTTAACAGACCACCGGCCGTGTTGTGGTCACAGCTCCCAGCATTCCTTTCTTCCCCACCGACCTACCCTCAGTAAGTCATACAATTCTCACAATACCTCAACAACAACAAAGCCATTGTCAAATTGATTTTGAAGAACATATGGTTCTTATTCGGATCTTTTTTTTTTTTAAAATACATACTAATTTCTCCATGATAAGTAAGTACGTAATGATGTTTTCACTTAAAATATGTTAGTTTTTAAAAAAATCACCAAAGTAAACCAGCACATAATTAAAACAAAAAAGAAAGAAAAAAGGGCGCTTGTACACTATTGGGACGAAATTTCTGAAATCATAAAACTGAATTTCACATGAAAACAATGGTATCAAACAATTCAAAATTCTCACAATTTTAGTCTCTTTTTTTAAATTCTTATTTAAACTTCTTTGTGCTGACCTGTTTGCCACAAATTAAATTTTTGCCACTTCTACACTATTGGGACAAAATTTCGAAAATCGTAAAACTGAATTTCATATAAAAACAATGGTATGTACGTATTCCTCGTATTTTTAAGATGATTATATCCAAAAAATTACAAGGTAGAAAAATATATATTAAATGAGATAAAAAATAGAATTTGGTTAAAACGATCGTAAGACGCAGGAGAGTTCAAAATGGAGGTAGTTTTCTGTTTTGATTTAAACAAGATGGCTGCAATTCTTCGCCTGCTAACACAATAAAAGTTGTTTTTTTAATAATTCAGTAATATTCAGGTAATTTCGACTGCATAATTTGGAAGCTACCATTGTAATTTATTAGAATTGAGAAAAAACAAATCAGTTGAAACCATTGTTTTTTTTTATTTTATCTGCAAACTCCATTTATCGACTACAAAATCTTGTCCCAATTCTGTAGAAGCGCCAAATTTTCTTATTTTCATAGAATCACCCACCCACCCGTCTTCAAATTGATCTGAAAACCTTTTTCTACATATTTTAGGCCATGAAAAAATGAGTGTTATTCAAATTTCTGGGATCTCACTCAGGTTTCTCCTCTGATTATTTATTTGTGTTGGTTTTCAATGCCAAAATAGTTCCCAGTATACTCGATCAACCCGTGAAATAACATAAACACACACACACACACACATACATACATATACACACACACACACACTCTTAATTGGTAACCAGATTGATTCTGTAAAATTATCATTAATTCTTTTTAATATCAAATTTCATAGCTTATTTAGAATTCGACTTAATTTAAAAAACAAAAATACAGAAAAATCTTAATACATATCATCATGGATTGATGATCTCATATTCCAAAAATCAGTTTAATCAAGACATTAAAAAATGAAAATATCAAAAAAAGGTTATATTGCACATATCTGTTATGGAACGAAGTTCTCCGAAAAAAAATTTCACTTAATTTCATCAAGTAGTTTTTTTTTTTTTTTTTTTTACAGCGGAAAAAC
>NC_136527.1:71564491-71666991 GCF_053919585.1 Euprymna scolopes | reverse complement strand
GCGAACACACACTGGGGAAAAACCATATTCATGTGAAATATGTGGCACTTCATTTTCTCAGTATGCTCACATAAAAAGTCACATGCCTGTACACACTGGTGAGAAACCATATTCTTGTGAAATATGTGGATCTTCATTTACTCATAAATCAAACTTGAAAAGGCACAAGATTATACACACTAAAGGAAACTAAAACTAAACTTGAATACCTACTAGACACTGTTCTCGAGTGTCTAAGATCTCTCTGTACAGGGGTTTGTCAGAACAACCTAGCAATTTTCCATAGAAGTAAACCCTGACCAAATATTCAAAATCACATAGTATCCGCTGCCCAAATAAGATCTCCTCACTATGGCTAACCCACATTTGCTCTTTCGAAGAATGGTGCACCTTCCCCAAGTGATGTTACCTTAAGTAATAGCACGAAGCTGGATACCCCACCAGACTAGATAAATTCTTGTCCTGGAATCCAGTACGACCAAGAGACCAAAACTAAAGATAAACTATAACATATGAAAATGGTTAATTGGGGAGAGGAAAATTATGTTCTAAATTACTTTACTAACTGTTTGAGAGATAAAGAACTTTAATGGAACATTCGAATATTTATTGCTTAATAAAGGACGACTTGCACATACCTATTGGTAATGAATCTTTATATAAATCATTTGTTCATATAAACGTCTCTGCTATAATTCAAGCATTAACACATCTACACCCATGGTTGCAGCGATGACGATGCTAAAAAGAAAAATTACTTTAAAAAGAAGACGTAACGGAAAAAAAAAAAACTTTTGAAAACAATTTAAAATATCTCGTCTGGAATCCGAAAAAAAGAAAAGAAAAAAAACACACATTTTTCACAGAATACAAATATTTATCAGGTATTTGGATTCACTTTTTTTTCTTTTAACACTCCGTGTAACTTCTCTGCTATAATTCAAGCACCAACACACACCCACATACTAATATAACACTTAAAAAAAAAAAAAAGACGGGACGGAAAAAAAAATAACAACGGAAAACAAACATTCTTTTGAAAACAATTGAAAATATCTCTTTGTAACTTATCGTATTTTTTGGCGCCATTTTTAAAAAACTTGTTGCTACTATCTCTTTTTGTTATTTATTATTTATGTTTATATTACGATAACATCAAACGGAAAAGTGACAGTGTTTTACGACAATCTTATTTGCCACTCAGCAATTGAGAGCCCAAGCCACCTAATGTCTGCATGCCCAATCTTATATGGAAAAGTGGCCATGTTCTATTACAAAGACATACAGGCGGACAGATATCTAAAAGACAAAGCCATCACGCCAAATATTGTAATATGGAACAAGCCCAAAAGAACTGCACTCATTATTAATGTCACTGTCTCAAATTACTATGGCCTAAATAGAGCTGAGCAGGAAAAAATAACAAAATGGCAGGAACTAAAGAAATGATTTAAAAAATGATGTGGTTCCTTAAAGAAATCAATATTATACCAGATATCAATAGAACTGGGTTCAACAAAGAAACAACCCATCATAACTACGGCCAGACGACAACTTTAACACATGTACATATGAATGTTACATGGCGTTACACTTTATTGTAGCAATTCATGACTGGAAAGAAAGAAATAAAAATCTGGGTTGGCATTTTTTTTTAGCATAAGTTGTTTATTACTGTTTTTTTCTTTCTCCCTGTCTTGACACCAGCTTAAAACTCTCCAGCTGCCACATCTCGCCTTTCCTCTGACATCGATTTTTAATGAGCATCCAGATTTGGTGTCTACAAAGAATAGTTTATGGTTTGTAAGAATACATAGCCACACACAAACTCTTGGTATATATATATATATATATATATATCTTCGATTTGCCGAGCGGTCTATTTTATACAACAAATACAAGAAATACTTAGAAGCAATCTCTGGAAAACCAAGCTGTAAGGAAATACAGATAGTAGCCATAAAGGGAACAGTGTCTATTCTTAAAAGAGCCCTCGGATATAAATTTAAATCACAACAGAATCAAATGTTAGCCTCAGGAGGGAGCTCCTTGATCTCTTCAAACTAACAAAAATAAAATAAATAAAAAAGGGGAAGCCTGAAAGAACTGTACTCATTATCGATGTTACTGTCCCAAATGATTATGACTTAGAGATGAAAGGAAAAAGATAACAAAATATCAAGATTTAAAGGATAATGTAGAAACGACATGGTCTCTGAAAGAAATAATCATTATACCAGTTGTGATACGAGCAACTGGCCTAAAAAAAAAGAACCTTCAGAAATACTTAGAAGCAATCCCTGGTAGACCAAGCTGTCTGGAAAATCGAGTTGTAACAAAATACAAATAGCAGCCATAAAGGGGACAACATTGATGAAATCAAGTGTTAGCTCCAGGAGGAGTTAGCTCCCTTGATTTCTTAAAACTTACTGAAATAAAAAAAGAAGAAAACCTTATTCTTGCGAAGTATGTGGTTCAGCATTTTCACTAGAGCAGAACGGGAAAAGATAACAAAATATCAGGACCTAAAAATGATCTAAAAACATGGTCTCTGAAAGAAATAAACATTATACCAGTTGTGACAGGAGCAACTGGCCTAATGAAAAAGAACCTTCATAAATACTTACAAGCAATCCCTGGAAAACCAAGCTATAAGGAAATACAGATAGTAGCCATAAAGGGAATAGTGTCTATTCTTAAAAGAGCCCCCCGGACATAAATTCAAACTATAATAGAATCAAGTGTTAGCCCCAGGAAAGAGCCCCTTGATCTCTTCAAACTAACAAAAGTAAAATAAAAAAAAAGGGAACACTATCCACGAGTGTCTAAGGTCTCTCTGTACAGAAGTTTGCCAGAACAACCTGGAATGAGGATACTTTTTCCATAGAAGTAAACCTTGACCAAATATTCAAAATCACTTAGCATTTGCTACACACATAAGATCTCCTCACTATGGCTAACTTATATTAACTTGGTTGGTTAAAATGGTGCACCTTCTCCAAGTGATATTACCTCAAGCAATAACATAAATCTGGATACTCCACCAGAGTAGATAAATTCTTGACCTGGAATCCAGTAAGACCAAGAGACCAAAACGAAAGATATACTACAACGTATGAAAATGGTTAATTGGGGAGAGGAAAATTATGTTCTCAATTTCTTTACTAACTCAGTGTTTGAGAGATAAAGAACTTAAATGGCAAATTCGAATATCTATGTATCTCATATAGAGTTCAAGTGTTAGCCCAAAGTAGTGGACCACTTGATTTCTGAGAACTTCTACTGAAGTAAAATAAAACAAAAAGAAAACTTGAATGTCTACTAGACGCTATCCTAGAGTGTTTAAGGTCTCTCTGTAGAGCCCTCAGATATAAATTTAATGGAATCAAGTGTTAGCTCCAGAAGGGAGGTCCTCGATCTTTTAAAACTAACGGACATAAAATAAACAAGTAATTCCACACAATGTAGTGTATAAATATTCTTGTTGGATCATCCGTAAGAAAATTAAATATGCAATGTAGCAGTAATAAAAAAATGGATAATATGCAGCAAGTTTTGTGAATTTTATAGATTAGTGGACAGTTAGTTTTTATTCTTAACTAAGCTGGGTGTCCAGGTGTTTAGAGGTGTGTGTTGAGCCAAAAAAAAAAAAAAATGGTACTAGGCTTACATACATTTAAACAGACAGGTGAGATTTATATTAAAGATGATTGCCTGTAGCTGAACCTTTTTTTATTTTCTTCCTTAAGATAAAAGTGATATAATACAGAACACCTATTTTTGCATGAAAGAAGTGTAATATTTCATAATGTTCTTGTAAGTTGGAATCATTTTTATTAGAAAACCTGTGTTTACATAAGTTAAGCATAATTTCTGTTCACATTACATTTAATTTTTTGCATGTCAGTAGAGTCAGGGAAGTAGGAAACAGGAATGGATTTCCAAACTCTACTATTTCAATCTCTTAAAATATAACTGAAGTAAAATAAAATAAAACTTGAATGCCGATGAGATACGATCGTCAAGTGTCTAAGATCTTTCTATATAATTTTTTTTTTTAGAATGGCCTGGCATGGTAACACTTTTTTCTACAAGAAAACCTAGACTAATATTTCTGATTTACATAGTATTTGAGGCCTAAATAAGATCTCCTCTGAGAACTGAAACGTTTTTTGATTTTTTACTTTACAAAAAAACAAAGTACAATTTTATTGATAGTGTTACACATGCTGTTATCTGCATGCAAACCAGCCACACTAGGGCACATCACGGAAACTATCAGTGTGAATCAGATTTTAATAGTAAAAACTGTAACAGTTGTCTCCCGCGGACCGTGTGAGGAGTTGCTTCCCATTGTTCATGTATAGGTTTGTGATGATGTGTTACTTTTCAATCATGTAGGCTTTTTTTTTTTTGAGTAACCTATCTTTGATCTGTATGTAAACAAGTGAGTTCTGCTTCTCTTTATGTCCAGATGTAAATAAAAGACAGACATATTATTTAGTTGGAATTCATCATTGAGATGAGTAATATTTATTCATTTTATTGCGGACTATTATCCTCATCTTTTCTTAGTTGTTGTTGGCCAAAACGTGATGAGACGACAACAACTATGGATGGCAGTAATTGTTGAGAATGCAGTTGGGAGATTCGGAGTTCCTATCCCGTTCTGTTACCACCTGACAAATAGTTGGCCGAAACGTCATGAAACAACAACTAAGAAAAGATGAAGATGATGGTCCGCAATAAAAATAAATTAATAGATAATAATCATCTCAATAAACATTCCAATCTTTATTTATTCATTTATTTATCTTATTAGTTGTTGTTTCGTGATGTTTCAGCCAACTATATAATTGATGAGGATGCAGTTAAGAGATTCAGAATTCCTATCCTGTCACGGTTACCAACAGAGGAATAGTTGGTCAAAACGTTGTGAAACAACAACTAAGAAAGATGAGGATGATGGTCCACAATAAAAATAAATTAATAAATAAAACTCATCTCAATAAATGAATTCTTACTAAAATAATATATATACCATTCGGTATGGACCCAACCATCGAAGATCAGATAATGAATAAACATAGATTTATAAGACCAAAAAGTCCAACCTTGATCGCCCTTCGGGGCCCGTGGTGCAGTGGATAGAGACATTGAATCTCTATGGTTCCAGGTGAGAATTGTATGAAGATAGCGGTTTCAATCCTACCCAAAACCAGCCAGAGGCTTACTTGGCCAAAACGTGGTAGGACGACAACAACTATGGATGGCCGTAATTACTGAGAATGCAGTTAGGAGAGGAGTTAAAAGACAGACGGTCTCTCTTGTCTGTGTGTGTTAAAAGTAAAAAAAACATCTTTATGCATTGATTGAATTCTTTTGTCAGCGTCGGTATGACACCTAGTGTGAATCTTATTTAAGACAAACGTTTATATTTCATTCCTAATTTACCATTACGGTAAACATATAACCAGTTTTACTTATATGATAATCCCTCATGAAAAGCATTCCTGCTGGAATTTACTATGCAGTGGAGTTTGAAAACTAAAATGTTTTTCATGTTTAACTTCAAAAACAAACAAAATCCATTCATTTTAATATTTACATACTTTTAATAAAAAAAATACAGGATGATTTTGAGCAAAATGACAATTGCCACTGCATGAGTTGCGTTTTAATTTTGCTATTGAAAAAAAAATCTTTTTGCTTAAGATAGAAGTAAAAACCTTGCAAGTTGCATTTCAGTTTCACTTAAGAGAAAGAAAATAGAAAACATATTTTTGTATGCAATGTGTGTAATAAAAATTATTATTTTTTTTTTTTAGTTTGTGTTTTCATAAGTTGAGCAGCAAGATTTCTGTTTACATTCAATTTAAACATGTGCATGCTAGTACAGTCAGGGAAGCACGAAAAAGAGAGGGACTTCCAAAGTTTAGCATTTTAAGGGGAGAAACTATTAGTATTTATTTGCTTTCCCACCAAAGCCAGATGTGACATGAGGGAACAAACTATTAAGAGTAGAAGGCTTTCTGGCATTTAGGACCTGAACACTTAGGAGGTGGGATTTTGCTTTTTGTCAGGTAAATACTCTTATTTGCAATTTCAAGTCTGTGAGAAATACAATTGAGTTTATAAGTTTATTAGAAAAATTGTGTTTTCCTAATTTTTGTTGTAGTTTAGAGAGTTGTAGTTAGCTGTGATTTTATTGTGTTATATTTGTGTAAAAGAGTTTAAGCTGACACTAATAGATTAGTTACTTTAAAACTTAAAATCTAAATAAGAGCGGATAACACGTTTAAAATAGATATTCAGAGAAAGAAAGAAAAAAGAGAAAAGTAGAGAGAAATATATATATATATAAGAGTAGGTAGTAGTTTGCTTGAAGCATTGTTGATAAAGGAATATATGGAAGTTTTAAAAGCAAAAAACAATGCGAAGAAAGACTGGAATCATGAGAGTAAAGAAAAGAAAAACAAACAACAAGTAGACGGGTATGTTTGAGTAGAGAAATGTTTAACTGTTTATTCGTCTGTCATTCCTCACCTCAATGTATAATTATTTTATAACCAAGTTGCTGGTATGTCCGGTGTATATAAAGTCCGTTGGTGGTATGGAACTTTGATTAATTTTGGGAGAGAGGGACCTCCCCTTTCCAAAATAGAAAATAAAAGTATATTCAAGATGGCGGAAGAGAAGACAGGACTGCAGAAAGATGTCAGGATCGCAGATATATATATATATATATTATATAATATTGTATAATTTATTATTATTTTTGTATTATTATTGTTATTATGCGGACAAGGGTTTTCATTCTTTACAATAATAGTATCGCAGTGAAAATTCACGTGACCTATATTGTGAGGGGGGATAGATAACTGTGTTAGACCTTATTTTATCTCTTTTTATTATATTATTATAGATATATATATATATACATATATATATGTTTTATACTAGTTTGTTATGAATATATATTTTTTTCTTTAACACATTTAACAATGCTGCCATACACCACGAGATGCTAGACATACAACTTATCCACACCGGCACCACCTTAAGACAGCAACCTAACCCTAACCCGGAAACACCCACCACATACACCCGACGCTTGCTCCCTATCTAACTGCCCCATCAAGGATACAGGCCTATGTTTGTGCATCCATGTGGTCTATGATCTGCAATGCACTAAATGCAACAAATCCTACATAGGGAGTACCACTAGACCACTGCTCCAATGCATTAAAGAACATATAAACACGAGAATCTCCTCATTCCACAAACATATTTCATGCAACAGCACAAAACATAACATTCGCGTTTGTATGCTTGCCTCAGTCAGAAACCTTGGAAACCTTAGAACTGCTGAAGCACTCCTTATTTCGAAACACAAACCTTCCTTGAATAACAGGCCAGAACTGAGCTCTCCCTTTATCCTTTGACTCCCTAATAACAAGTGAACCAGAGCAACGACAATATACAAATTATAAAATATGAATAAAAAAATACATATATATATATATAAATTGAAGTATATATAATCTAATGAATAATAAGGGAACCCATAGCAACAACAAGATACAACATAAAAAAAAATTATATAAATGAAAAGTATATATAACCCTAAAAAAAAACAAAAAAACGACCACACACACTTACGCATAGACTATGAGGTATATAGATGACTAAACATCCACATGATACATGACGCAAAATTAGAGAGGAGATCATATAACGAACATACAAATAGACACTGACTAAAGAGCAAACGATATGAATTAGAAGATAGATAATAAGATACATATAATAATACACACACACGAGCAAATTTGCATGTTCACATTCATATGTGTGAGTGTACGCATATATAAATACATATATATGCGTGTGTATGTATACATGTGTGTATATGTATACAGGGCGAATGAACTCTTTTTCTGGGTCAACAGCCAACTAGCACCGTGTATATTTGTGTGTGTGTGTATGTGTATTGGGGTAGAGAGGGCTCCCATAAGCCATGGTGAAGGCAACCTTTCTAGAAGAAGCAAATCTCTGATTTAAAAAACCATAAAGTGGAAGATCAGTACCCGCATTAAGCTGATCTGCAGTTTAATTTGTTGCTGGCTATCTTGCTCTTGCTTGTTGCTGGATCTCAACATTTTGAACCGAGAGAAAGACTTAGCTGTCGTACAAAGCTAAGACTCTGTAACATCATATTTGTATAGATACTCCCTCAGACATTTGGGCTCATGGATTTTAAATGTCTGAGAGAGTGGCACTCGTCTGACAAGACTTTGCAATCATCATATGTATCCATGTATATATATATATATATAAGAAAAGTTTGTATATAGGTAGAAATCAGAATGTATAACTCTATGCATCAATAACACCAAACGCATTCATACATAAGGATCAGGTGTTTAGATCACCTCATATCCAAAAATAAATAATAATAATAATAATAAAAATAACAGCAAGAATAGATAAACTAAACCTTAATATAATAAAAAAGGAATAAAAAAATAAGTCAATGGTGGAAAAAAGGTAATGATGACAAATGCAAAGGAATGTAGATTGATTGTGATAGACGAGAGGGAGAAATAGACCAGATCAAATTAGCAAGTAACAAACACGGAAAAATAAATAAATAAAAACACGGAAAATAAAGTAAATACCCATACATAAACTGAGAAGTAATATTATAACCACTAAGGATATATATATATTAAATATAAAAAAATATACAAACCAGGGAATATATATATATATATATATATATATATATATATATATATATATATATATATATAAAACCGGTGTTTATAACAGAAATAAAAAAATAAATAAATAAGTAAAATAAAATTACCCCCAGCTCCATAGGCTAAACTAATCACGCCTTTCTACGATCCTGACATTTTTCGGCAGTCCTGTCTTCTCTTCCGCCATCTTGAATATACTTTTATTTTCTTTTTTGAAAAGGGGGAGGGGGTTCCTCTCTCCCGAAATTAATCAAAGTTCCATACCACCAACGGACTTTATATACACCGGACATACCAGCAACTTGGTTATAAAATAATTATACATTGAGGTGAGGAATTATAGACGAATAAACAGTTAGACATTTCTCTACCCAGACATACCCGTCTACTTGTTGTTTGTTTTTCTTTTCTTTACTCTCATGATTCCGGTCTTTCTTCGCATTGTTTTTGGCTTTTAAAACTTATATATATATATATATATATATATATATATATATATATATATATATATATATATATATATATATATATATATATATATATAAGGAAAGAGCCGTGCTTACTTATATACACGCCTGTGGAGAAATAAACATACACACATGAAAGAGAGCTAGATAGAGAGAGAGAGAGAGAGAGAGAGAGAGAGAGAGAGAGAGAAAGAAAGTTAGAGAGAAAGATATAAAGAAAGAGACGTGCTTACTGATATACACACCTGTGGAGAAATAAACACATACGCATGATGAAAGATCGATAGATAGATAGATAGATAGATGGATAAATAGATAAAACAAACTAAAACATATATATATATCTATAATAATAATATAATAAAAAGAGATAAAATAAGGTCTAACACAGTTATCTATCCCCCCCACAATATAGGTCACGTGAATTTTCACTGCGATACTATTATTGTAAAGAATGAAAACCCTTGTCCGCATAATAACAATAATAATACAACAATAATAATAAATTATACAATATTATATAAAATATATATATATCTGCGATCCTGACATCTTTCTGCAGTCCTGTCTTCTCTTCCGCCATCTTGAATATACTTTTATTTTCTATTTTGGAAAGGGGAGGTCCCTCTCTCCCAAAATTAATCAAAGTTCCATACCACCAACGGACTTTATATACACCGGACATACCAGCAACTTGGTTATAAAATAATTATACATTGAGGTGAGGAATTATAGACGAATAAACAGTTAGACATTTCTCTACCCAGACATACCCGTCTACTTGTTGTTTGTTTTTCTTTTCTTTACTCTCATGATTCCGGTCTTTCTTCGCATTGTTTTTGGCTTTTAAAACTTCCATATATATATATATATATATATATATATATATATATATATATATATAAGGAAAGAGCCGTGCTTACTTATATACACGCCTGTGGAGAAATAAACATACACACATGACGAAAGAGAGCTAGATAGAGGGATAGTTAAAGAGAGAGAGAGAGAGAGAGAGAGAGAGAGAGAGAGAAAGAAAGTTAGAGAGAAAGATATAAAGAAAGAGACGTGCTTACTGATATACACACCTGTGGAGAAATAAACACATACGCATGATGAAAGATAGATAGATAGATAGATGGATAAATACAAAAAGAGAGAGCAATGAAAAGAAAAAAGTAAGAGACATAGACAAATGCTGAGAGATATAACTTCAAAATGGTAATCAACCTAATAATTAAATACTACACTTTAACATTCTATTTTGACAATTCTAAAATTGGAAAATATTCAGACGATTCTTCTTCAATTTCACAGGGTTGCCATTGATTGGTTAATTTGAGTAGCGTGAGACAGATCCTCAATTGTGTTTAGTGTCGGGAAGTGTAGGGTATACAAAGTACTGCTGTTTTAGTTTCAGCACATTAAAATTATACAAATCGGTAAATCCTTAATTAAATTCTTTTGCATTTGGTATAAGATATTTGTTGTTGATTTTATTTATTTACTATTGTCAAGTGAATAAATACTAATTTTAAAATTCTCATTTTAAAATATTAGAGGGAGTTGCTTACCACCTATTTTAATTCTATGCACAGGAACCTGGTATCGCACCTTAAAAGAAAAAAAAATATGAGAAAGATCTATTTTATTTGCTTGAAAAATATCTAAGAAAATTTTATAAATATTTATAAGCCCCTAACCTTAGAGAATATTTCATTTATTTAAAAAGATTTTAATGGTTTGTAGTTAACAAAGAAAGTATTTGTTTGGTGCTTATGTAAATTAGTGGTTTTATAACCAACACATTTCAGGTGATTAAGTCGATGTGTTCGATGTATCTTTTTTTCTTTTCTTTCTTTTTTTTTTTTTTTCAAAATCATCAGCAATTACCTTTTCAAATTTGATGTTTAAAAATGACGAACCCTTAATGTAATTCAATTAAAGTCAAGGGAGATAAGTCAGCCTATCATCCTAAATTAGAAGCATATTCTTCCACATTAAAACATACGATGAAACTTAATGAATTCGATTTCTACTCGTAATTATTTTATTCTGGATCGTTTTTCGTAATTTTTGGAGCTTATACTCATTTAAACATGACATGTAAGTACTCAATGATCTTTCTTTTTCTTTTTCTTTTTTACTTGAAATACGTTTGTTTAAAAGATCATCAATCATACAAGCACCCACATTTATTTTCAAATATTAGCCATTTTCAGTATTAATTTACTCGTGCCAATTTATGAGTATCATTTTTATCTGTGCCATTTCTTCTGGGCACCACAAGGTAATTGAGTTTTACTGAATTATAATATAAGTTGTTTGATATTTTTTATTTTGTTTACGATTTAAATGTTAACCACACTACACTTTTATTTGATTTAAATTTTAAGTAAAAGTTTTCACTTGTTTTGATTATGTGGAGGAAACTAAAAATGTATTTACAAAATTTAGTATTTAAATACAGCTTAAAATTAGTTTTGTTTGTATATATATATATATATATATATATATATATATATATATATATATATATATATATATATAGTCTTTTCTTTCCCAATACGATCAAAAACCAACAATACAGCATAATCACGTTGACACACCAGTTCCCATCAAATCACCAAAGTTCAGCAACGTTGAATCTGGTCAGTGCGAAATGGGTGACCATTTGGAACTTTCAGGGGTTGTATGTGCGCTCTGCTTATCTCGGCATTGTTTCCAGTCGTCCTAAACTTCTCCTTGTTACTGGACGTGAACACTGCCGATTTAAGAGAGGTGTGGTTGGGGATTGCACAAACCTTACCTCACAATTACGCACGCAGCTGCCCCTACAATAGGTATCCTTTGTCTTTTGAGACTGAACAAACAAAATTATGTTGAAATTATTTTATTTTTAAAACAAAAGTGTTTGGAGAATTTCATCTTGCAAAGAGCGGCCAAATGCTTTGTCAAATCACAACGTCAAAAACACCTGCATTGTAAGAAGTTCCTGGTCAGAGTATAAATTGCAAAACATTATGTTGTGCTGTTAGAGAATGGAGAGAGAGAGAGAGAGAGAGAGAGAGAGGGGGGGGGAGAGTGTGAGTTATAGTGTAGACACGTTGACCGGAAGTTAAGATCAGCTGATTGGATTGCGTGTGAGTCATGTGATCAGGTTAGCTGAATCGAGGAGATTTGGTTGGGACTTGGACGAGAGCGGACGGCTTAGCCGTTGTCTCCTCCCCTTCGCTGGTTGGGGGGACGAACGCTGACGTGGTAGAAATAAGACCTGCAACAAAGGCCAAATTCACTTTCCACTCTTCTGTGAACAAACTGGAAGGTTAATAAAAAAAACTATAGAACCAATTTCTTGTCTTGGAGTGAAATAAATCTTCGTCCCCAAAAACAGGTATCAAGTCTCCCTCCCAGACGAGAATTTCCAGATGGACCAACGAAATGGCAGAAGGTATGTTCAAATGCATGTCACACACACAACGACATTAACTCTGATAAGATAATCAAACACTCAATCTTTTATAAATAGACACGTGTTAATATATCATCCTCATTCCAATTTCAACCAATATACAACAAACACTCATTTTATGACACGACAATACAACGTAACAGTGCAAGCTTTGACTGTTAGAGGCCTTACAATATCTTTCATGATTAAGGCAGGCTGTGAAGGTTGTTGAATTCAAACAAGGATTTATGGGAGATTCATCTTAGCTTGCATTTATTCGACTGCTCGAACACTCAATTTTCATCTCATGGTGTTTAAAAAAGGCGCCAAAAGTCCCACGCTCAACACCTTCTCTTGGAGCCCAGATATCTGGCTCCAAGAGAAATCATGTTATAATTGAAGCGAGGTGCTCGCTGGGCAAAACAACGAACAGCTCACTTAAAATTAATTTTTCAAAACATTAATAAGAAAACAAATATTTAGAAAAATTAATTAAAAACAAATAATCAGATTTGGCTTGTTATAAGAGGTGTAAATTTATTTGCCCTGGTGTATCACACTCGTGTTTATTTTGAGTCCGAAAAAAAAAGAAGAAGAAATCCTTACCGACTGGTCAAATGTTTTTGGCGTTAAGTTGGAGAGAAACAATAAATTAATTTTCTTTAGAAAAGCAGTTCGGGTAAGGAGCGGAGTGAATAGATAAGAAGAATGTTTTTCTTTTTTTTGTGTGGTTTCACCATTGGAATCGGCACAGGGTGTGTCACGCATGAGCGACAGAGCGTGGCAGTAACGCGTCTTACTCCTCTGGTGTTCGCGAGCAAAAAGAGAGCGAGAGACTCCTCGAATTTAGCGCCACGGCTTGTTTTGGCTTTTTTTGGAGCTCTCCGGAAACGGTGAATGTTCAATGTCACTGTCAAAATTAGTTCCGGGGTAGACGCTACATAATTATTGGGAAGGAGAAAGCATTGTATTGCTCGATGCTGCGATTTCCAACAGTGCATTATAGTTAACAACACACAAAAAAAAAATAACAGAAAATAAATATACAACAAAAAATGGTACTCGTACAGTTTAGTCAAGACATTAAAAAATCAGAATATCGAAAAAAAGTTTAAATTGTATGTATCTGTTATGGAACAAAGTTCTCTGAAAAAAAATTTCACTTAATTTCATCAAGTAGTTTTTTTTTTTTTTTTTTTTTTTTACAGCGAAAAAACAATTTGTTATGATACCAAGCAAAATGTGCGATTTTTAGGAAGAAAAACTAGTATTAAAGATGGGGAGGGGTGTCAGCGCTTTAACTGGAGTTGTCTCCCTTTGGCATTTCTAAAATTAAAAAAAGAAAATTTTTAATCCAAGATGGCTGCCTTCAATACGCTCTCATAAAAATGTGTTTTTCCACTGTAAAAAACAAACAAACAAACTAATTGATGAAATTAAGTGAAATTTTTTTATGACGGATACATACAATTTAAACTTTTTTTTTTTTCGATATTTTCATTTTTTAATGTCTTGACTAAACTGTACAAGTACCCAAAAATAACTGTTACCAAAAGCAAGAAAATTTACTTCTCTAATCTCATTTTCAGGATCTCTTTAACAAGAAAACTCAGTCTGACAATGGCACAGTTCGTGATTGATATTAAACAAAGTTAAGGATTTTGGCCAAGATCTTAGCAAATCATCTGTAACTTGTCTTGCATTGCCTTATAAGTCCCGAACAGACAATCCAGGATAACTTCTGGCCTTCAGGTTAGAATCAGTGTAGTATCGTTGAAGGCCATGGTGTGACACGCAGTTCCTCAGAGAATGCCAAGCCGTGCTCAAGAGGCTATCTAAGTCCAGCGATCTTTCATGGGCTTTGAGAAAGTAACTATATAAGGAATTAGTCAAGGGAGTCACCGCTGACCCGCTCGTCCAGTTTCTGTGGTTGACAAAAGAGCAGATCTGCTCCCAATGAAACTGGGTGCCAAGTTTGGGAATAATGAACTATTCCAAATTTTTCCTGACCTGGTGTCTGTCCCTCAATGCCATACGACACAGTGCCGAACTAATGAGTTCGCCTGAGTGCCTCTGCTGCAGGACCTCAGCAGAAAAAAGACTGGAGCACGTTTTTTTCATTTGCAATGAACTCCATCAGTACTGGATATATGTCAACGAGGTGACAGCTTGCATCGATCCCGAGAATCCTTATCTGTTGAACATGTCCCTGGTTGTGCACAATGCCAGGCTGCTGTGGAATGGAGAGAAACAAATGGGGTTCTTGTGGTTCTGGCGATAGCCAGAATGGTTGTGTGGACGTGGAGACTGAATGAGAAGCGTGGGGTTGAATCTTTGGCAGTTCAGGATCTGGCTGCGTTATTTAAACCCTAATGAAAGATTAAGATCAGGATTACATCCCACGACTTTCGAAAGATGATGGATTAAGGCAGCAAGCTTGTGAGTGCGAAGATGAGTCAAGTTGAAGTATGTGTTTCCTGTCGAAAGATGATGAATTAAGGGGAAGTTTAAAACAAATAAATAAATAAAATAAAATAAAATAAAATACACTATAGAAAAAAGAAAGAAGCATCACTTATAATAATATAACATTGTGAGTGCAAAGATGAGTCAAGTTGAAGTATGTGTTTCCTGTTGAAAGATGATGGATTAAGGGGAAATTTTAAAAAATAAATAAATAAAATAAAATACACTATAGAAAAAAGAAAGATGAAGAATGAAATCAAATTTATGCACTGTGATAATTTTCGGCTTTTTTTTTTTTAGTATGATTTAATTGTTCTGGTCTTTGAAAAAGGGACACATTTTTGTTTTGTGTCAACGGACTTTTGAAATGTATAATGTAACGAATTTTTATTATTTTTTTTGTGTTTTGTTGCAAAATGTTTAAATGTATTAAGGTATTTTCTTTTTGAAAATGTGTTTTAAACAATATTGTGAATTTATACTTAATGTAAATGTTATTGATTTTCACAGTTTTAATATAAATATGAATCTTCATAACACGAACACGGAACGAACAATCTCTCTAAGTCTCTCACAACATCCCTCTTTAAGACTCTTTCTAAGCATCACTTATAATAAAACTCTTTTTATGAAAACCAAAATATAACATTGTGAGTGCAAAGATGAGTCAAGTTGAAGTATGTGTTTCCTGTCTAGCCATTGTGCACATGGCTCCTAGTCTTGGTGGACCCCAGTCCCAGTAAGGTAAATCTTGCTTCTCTTAGCTAACCGAGTGAATGGTCCCCCAATAGAGAACTCAAAGTTGCCCCCTCCCCATTCTTTGTTTGGGAGGGCCTTACCAACAACTGTTTTTTTTTTCTCCACCAATAAAATCTTTTCCTACTCTTGTTGAATTTGTTTATTTATGAATAAAAACGATCAATCTTTTCTGTTATATAAAAAAAAAAAAAATCAATTTGATTTGGGAACAGTAGGTCAGCCCCTGAAGTGATTGTTGCGCATGAGAATTTAGGTAGGAATGCCCATTAAACAAGTAAAAAGATACAGTGACAAGGATGACTACACCCCCCTTCTCACTTTTTGAGTTGGCCTTGTGCCTAATTGTTTATTTTTTGTTTAACATTTATAATTTTACATTTGCAGAAAATAAATGATAAAAATCTCTGTTCTGATACTACACTTTGCTTTTTCTGTTCTTGGTCAGTGAAGGAGAAATCTTTCATGACTGAAACAATTTTAGTATTTGTTCCTATCTAGAGTACCCCATTTCGGGGGGGCTGAATTTTCCCGGTAATCGTGAAGAAAGAGAGAGCCTGTTTCCTCTGTTTGACTATAGGTGGCGTTAATGTCTGTCCACCCAGTTACGGAAGCACAAAATGTATATAATTGCACCCTTGAAATAAAAATAAATGTTTTTGTTATATTTTAATTTTAAACATGTTTTTTTGTTTGTTTGTTTGTTTTTTTTTTTCAAACATATTTAAGTTTTATTTTTTTTCAAAGATATTTACGTTTTTTATTTGTTTTTGTAAACATATTTAAGTTTTAATTTTTCCAAACATTTACATTTTATTGCTTGTTTATTTTCAAACATTTACGTTTTTTTTTGTTTTTACGTTATTTTTATTATTATTATTTTTTTTTTTACGTTATTTTTTATTTTTTATTATTATTATTATTATTTTTTTTTAAGCATAAACTAAATGTTTTTGCTATATTTTTCTTTTAAACATATTTATTGGTACATTTACAACCGTTTTTCCGCGAGTATTTTTTACGCTCTTATAATGAAAAAAAAAATCAACGTTTTTTTCTTTTATCTTTTTTTATGACGCTCCCTTTTTCTTAATTTTTCTGCACTTATTTTACCTTTTCCGCGAGTATTTATAGATATATTTGAAAAAGGATATTTTAAAACCTGAATCTTACTTGAAACTACTATTAAAAAATAGCGCGGTACAATAAGTGCATAAGCAAACTTTTCAAAAAGAAAAATATTTCAAAAATATTTAGTTTATGCTTGCAAAAAACAATACAAAAAACGTAAATGTTTGAAAATAAACAAGCAACAAAATGTAAATGTTTGGAAAAATAAAACTTAAATATGTTTGCAAAAACCAAAAAAAAAACGTAAATATGTTTGAAAAAAAAAAAAACTTAAATATGTTTGCGACAAAAAAAAAACATGTTTAAAATTAAAATAGAACAAAAACATTTATTTTTATTTCAAGGGTGCAATTATATACATTTTGTGCTTCCGTAACTGGGTGGACAGATAGTAACACCACCTATAGTCAAACGGAGGAAACAGGCTCTCTCTTTCTTCACGATCACCATTTTCCCCACATTAAAAAGCTAAGTGCTTGTCTAACTCTTCTCTCATGGAGAGGCAAGTAAATAGGAAGTTGCACGTGATACACAGCAGCAACATTGATCAATTTGGATTCACATCTCGTATGCAAAACCCAGTGCGGTGCGATCGTAGAAGGGAATTGTATGAGGTCAAAACATTTCAGTGAATTCGTTAGAGTTCCTATTTACAATGACCCCCCACCCCCACCACCACCACCGGACAGAGTTAGACACCAGGGTCGTTTTTTAACGTGGAGTTAAAAGGAACAAAGATAAAAATTGTCTCAGTCGTGAAAAAGTTTCTCCTCCACTGAGAGAGAACAAGAAATTGAAATGTAGCATCTAAAGAACATTAAGAACAGATACTACACTATGATCTTTTTTTAAAAATACAAAACAAAACAAAACAAAACAAAAAAAACAAGTCAACCCGGTTTCGTTTTCGAATTTCCAAAACCTTATTTATGTGAGGGAGGAGGTCGCCATTGGAGAGTTCCGTCCGCACAGGGAAAGTTTTGTTTTTATAGATGTTGGAGGAGGGAATCATTTTTATTTCCCGCTTTTTTAGGAGGCGGGGTTCAAATCTGCCTTTTTTTGTTCCCATTTTGATTTAATTTGGCGCTTCTACAGAATTGGGACGAAATTTCGAAAATCGTAAAACTGAATTTCACATGCAAACAATGGTATCTACGTATCCTCGTATTTTTAAGATGATTATATCCAAAAATTACGAAAGTCGATAAAGTAGAAAATTATTTATTAAATAGAATTTGATAAAAACGATCGGGAAAGTTCAAAAGGGAGGTAATTATCCGTTTGGTTTAAACAAAATGGCGGCAATTTTTCGCTTGCTAACACTATTAAAGTTGTTTTTTTTTTAATAATTCAGAAATATTCAGGTAATTTCGACTGCATAATTTGAAAGCTACCATTGTAATTTATTAGAATTGACAAAAATCAATAGAAACCATTGTTTTCTGTTTTTTTTTTTTGTTGTTGTTTTTTTTTTATCTGAGACTCCATTTATTGACAACTGAATCTCGTCCCAATTCTGTAGAAGCTCCTTTATTTATTTATTTATTTTATTTTATTTTTTTTTTTGGAGAAAATCGAAAACGAAACCGGGTTAACTTGTTTTCGAAAACGAGACCGTAAACAACAATGTTAAAAAAGGCGACTAGTGAATTTGTAGTCAAAATATGGGAAAATGATATTAATACAGGAACAACTTGCCGGCGATAGTTTCAAATGTGATATTTATTTGAAACAGACCCGAATACTCCTAATAATCAACTTTTTAATTGAAGTCTTGGTTTACTCGTACCAGGCTACAAATACCAGCCCACGGGGGTGGGGGGATATTTGAAAGTTTTTGTCAAAGCAAGCTGATCTGTAATCGAATTTAACAACAACGATAGGGAAATCGATTTATTTGTTTCGATAATTTTTCACCTCTTTATGATCAGTTTGTTTCCAAGGACGGAAATTTAACTATTCAGGACAATAGGGACTTCCACGGCGATGTGTAAAACGTCAGTAGTACACATTTTAATAGTGACGTCATCATTTCGTGTGTTTGTGTTAATTTCTATGGATAAGTGTTCGTGTTATAATTATTAATGGAGTTACGTTTTTTTTTGTTTGTTTGTTTTTTGCTATGGATAAAAATAATATAAAACTTACCTTTTATAAAACAAATACATTTTTATTAACGAACTACACAAACTAGAGTTAATAAAATAAAATTAATTTTAACGTCTTCTGTTGACACATGTATTTTAAAATAATGTTCTTTACAAGCCTCCATACATTTTTGAAAAAAAAAAAAAAAAAACAGCGCCAAACATAAGGCCCACCCTCTATCAATTTGAATTATAAAATCAAAACGAATTTTTTTAAAGTCGATTTTGGATTTACAATTTTTATTATCTCAATAGTCTTATATTCTTTTATATGAATATCTTTTGGGTTTGTATTACTGTACACATAGATTCGAAAAACGTTGTCAAAAAACAAATATATAACAAATAAATGTTATCAAAGGCAAGATCAGTTACTTTTCTACCAAACTGGATATAATTTTTCGTGTTTTTATTCAATTTAATATGTTTATTCAGCTCGAAAAACATACAGTGTTTACCGATTCGAAAATTCAAGATGGCGGCCGATTCTCTCTTTAACACGGTAAGTTCGGGAAAAGGTGTTATAAATAATAAACTAGACAAAATACTATTAAAACCCACCGAATATATGTCAAGTTATGTCACGGTAACATATATTGAGCGAATTTCTAACAGTATTTTGTCTAGTTTATTATTTATTACACCTTTTTCCAAACTTACCGTGTTAAAGAGAGAATCGGCCGCCATCTTGAATTTTCCAATATATCGCTAAACACTGTATGCTTTTCGATGCGAATAAACATGTTAAATTGAATAAAAACACGAAAATTATATCCAGTTTGGTAGAAAAGTAACTTATCTTGCCTTTGATAACATTTATTTGTTATATATTTGTTTTTTGACAACTTTTTCGAATCTATGTGTACAGTAATACAAACCCTATCTTTTTTTATTATTGGAAACCTGTTATTAAAAACAAATCTATCTAAACTTCATATCGCGTAATATTTGAATTTAATATCATTTAAAGCTTTTTAAAAATATTTATTTTTAGAATTGTTTTTTTGTTGTTGTTGTAATTCGAATGATTATATTACAGAGAAACAAAAATTATCCATTATTATTTTTTTTAACATTGACCTGAAAATAAAAGAACTCTTCTTTTTCTTCCCTACCCCGAATTACCTCCCCTGTTTCTATCTCCTTCTGGGAACAGTAGTAGCAGCGATCGTCCATCTTTCTTTCCCCTTGTTTTTTGCTGGCGCTCTTTTTAGCTGAATAAAGCTTTATACAAGCTATATAAATCTTCAGTCTCATTTCGTCATACATCTACACAACAATTTATTCAGCTAAAAAGTAAAAGATGGAAAAATATCTGAAGCCAGACCGACTAGATGTGGACGCCAGTAAATCGGACACGGCAGACACATGGCGTCACTGGAAAAAATCTTTTCACATCTTTCTTGACGCGGTCGGCGAAACGCAGCAGACTCCTCTAACAGACAGACAAAAACTATGTTTACTAATTAACCTTGTCTCTACAACTATATTCAAATATATATTGGACATGGACGATTACAACACTGCTATGGATACTCCTGAAGCTGTGTTCGTGTAGCCTAAAAATACTATATTCTGCAGACATTTACTGGCTACTCGTCATCAACAAATGGACGAAAGTGTAGACCAATATTTACAGGCCCAAAAGACTGCGAGTTCCAAGCCGTCACAGCTACTCAGGCGAGGGATAACTACGTCAGAGATGCCTTCATCAATGGAATTTCTTCCAATCATATATGACAGAGACTCCTGGAGAACAAGAAGCTGGATTTAAGCACGGCGTATGACCAGGCTTTAACCCTCGAAATGGCGCAAAAGCAATTAGCCTCTTACTCCCTACAGAACTCTTTGAATGCATCTGCCTCAACTGTCCGGACCGAAGTTACAGAGACTGATGACCAGTCTGAGTGTGGTGAGGGACGCACTATAGCTGCTGCCTCGGGACAAAAATGCTTCTTCTGTGGGAACCCGAGACACAATAGATTTAGGTGCCCTGCCCGAAGCTCCATTTGCAAGAATTGCAACAAGAAAGGATATTTTGCTTGTGTCTGCCAATCCCCTACAGCAGCCGCTATAAATCACGGTGAGTCGATTCTTGCTTCTATTCCATCTTACAATTTTACGGAGAGTCTATCTCACTCATCGTTGTGTGGTAAAATTAAGGGCAAGTCTGTTAATATACTCATTGATATGGGAAGCTCAGAAAACTTCATTCATCCTGATAAGGTGAAAAGGCTGGGACTGTCGACCATGGCAAGTTTGAGAAAAATTTTTGTGGCTAGCAGTTCGCATTTGTCCTCTACTCTCGGGCATTGCATAGTATCCCTCAATCTGGGCGGAAGAAAATATGATGATGTCAAACTAGCTGTTATGGCCGACTTATGCTGTGACGTCATCCTCGGACATAATTTCCTACGCCAACACTCTTCTGTGAAAATACCTTTTGGAGGACCGCTCCTCCCTCTTACGATTTGTGGATTGACAGCAATTAATAATATCCCTTATCCTTCTCTGTTTACGAACCTAACCCCCGACTGTCGTCCAATAGCAATAAAATAAAGGAGGCACAGCCTACCAGATGCTAAATTCATCAAATCTGAACTATCGCGCATGCTGAAGGAAGGGATTATCAAACCCTCTCAGTCTCCATGGCGAGCTCAAACGCTTGTGATATCCCTTGATAACCACAAGAAGAGACTCGTAGTAGATTATTCCCAGATAATAAACAGATTTACTCTTCTGGACACTTATCCCCTACCTCGGATAGAGGACATGGTAAATGAGATTGCTGGTTATAAAGTATTTAGCAATCTGGATTTAACCAGTGCGTATCACCAGGTTGCCATCAGACCAGAAGAAAGAAAATATACTGCATTCGAAGCTGCAGGGAGCCTCTACCAATTTTGTCGGATACCTTTTGGAGTGACCAATGGGGTAGCTAGCTTCCAGCGAGTTATGGATGACATAGTCAAGCAAGAAGACCTCAAAGGAACTTATGCCTACATTGACAATGTCACTATCTGTGACCAAAACCAGGCAGAACATGATAACCATCCGAAGCAGTTCATGAATAGCGTGGATAAGTACGGTTTGACACTGAATAAAAACAAATGCCATTATTCGCTTAGCTCTGTGAATCTGCTCGGATATACAATAAGCAGTGGTTCTGTAAGACCCGACCCCGACAGACTCAAGGGATTGGTGGACCTCCCTCTACCTCTAGACCATACTTCTCTTCGGCGAGCTATGGGGATGTTTTCCCACTACTCCAGGTGGATCTCAAACTTTTCAGAAAAATTACATCCTTTAACTAGGGTCACCCACTTTTCCCTCAACAAGGAACAAACGGATGCCTTCAAGCATCTGAAGAAAGAAATTGCAAAAGCATCCCTGGTAGCCATAGACTCAACTCTACCATTTGAGGTCGAAACAGATGCTTCAGAACATGCCATCGCCACCTCGCTCACCCAAAATGTTCGTCCTGTAGCTTTCTTTTCTATGACTTTAACGTCTGCTGAACAGAAACACTCTTCAGTTGAAAAAGAGGCTTACGCTATCGTAGAAGCCATTCAAAAATGGCGACACCTACTACTTTGAAAGCATTTTAAACTTGTCACGGATCAAAAATATGTTTCTTTTGTGTTCAACCCCAAAAGCAAGAGCAAAATAAAAACTGAGAAGATCACAAGATGGAAGCTACAACTCGCCTGCTTCAGCTACGACATAACTTATCGTCCAGGAAAACAAAATGCAGTTGCGGATGCTCTATCTCGAATTTGCTCAGCCACAATTTCTATCGAGAAACTATATGCTCTGCACAGGGATTTGTGTCACCCTGGAGTAACCCGAATAGTGCACTTTGTTAGAAGCAAGAATATGCCATATTCCGTAGATGATGTAAGAGCGGTAACCAGATCATGCCAGATCTGTTCTGAGATAAAGCCTAGATTTGTTAAAACTCCGCCTCAAACGCTCATTAAGGCAAGTCAACCCTTTGAAAGGTTAAGTACAGACTTTAAGGGACCTTTGCCAACAAATTCTCGAAATCGATTTGTGCTAACTGTAGTAGACGAATACTCCCGTTTCCCTTTTGCTTGCCCTTGTGCAGATGTCTCGGCAGCAACTGTCAAGAAACACCTTACCAGTCTATTTTCTATTTTCGGAAATCCTTCATACATACATTCGGATCGAGGCACTGCTTTCATGTCCGACGAACTCAAGGAATTCCTTCTCTCTCGGCGCATTGCTACCAGTCGAACAACTGCATTTAATCCACAAGGCAACGGCCAAGTGGAGAGATATAACGGAATCATCTGGCAAACAGTTAGCCTTGCTCTACGATCGAACAATTTCCCCATAACTAGCTGGGAAAAGGTGCTGTATGTAGCACTACACTGCATATGCTCATTGCTCTCTACCGCCTCCAATTGCATCCCTCATGAACGTCTGTTTAATTTCCTAAGGAAATCTGCATCTGGCAATTCTATACCAACTTGGTTAGCCAAATCAAAATCTGCGCTCCTGAGACGCCATGTACGCGGAAGTAAATATGAACCCTTAGTTGAGACAGTGGAAATTATGGATGTCAATCTAAACTATGCGTATGTGCGACTTAATAATGGGCAAGAAACGACAGTGTCACTACGCCATATTGCACCACTTGGTGATGAAAACAACTATTCCCAGCCTGAACTTGCTACTACGGAGGACCCTATCAAGTCTAGCCTTGATCATCCTCCTCCACCAAGCGTCACTAAAGACTCTGCTATTAATACTCTGGCAGACATTGAAAATTATGCCCCTGAAACTGGCGCTCCTACATCTCCTCGCTGCTCACATTTGGATGATTTGCAAAGAATTCCCCTTGAAGATGCTGATGCATTAAATCCCAGACGCTCATCTCGAGTTCGTCGCAAATCTCCATATTTAGCTAAAAATTACCAGCTTTGAATTTGTTCCTTTTCTCTATTTTCAGTTTGAGCAGAAGCTGTCCGAAAATATGTCCTGGAAGAACCTTGTGATACTGGACTTTCTTAGGCGGCGGAGAATGACCTGAAAATAAAAGAACTCTTCTTTTCCTTCCCTACCCCGAATTACCTCCCCTGTTTCTCTCTCCTTCTGGGAGACAGTAGTAGCAGCGATCGGCCATCTTTCTTTCCCCTTGTGTTTTTGCCAGCGCTCTTTTTAGCTGAATAAAGCTTTAGACAAGCTATATAAATCTGTTGCGAGGCTATATAATGCATGTTCACAACTTAACAATAAAGAAAACCATTATACCAGTATATATATATAAAATTACATTATTTATTTAGAACAAAACAAAGTAAAGTTTCTACATCGGTGTAATAATTGGGTAGTCATGCAAGGACGTGTGTTTGTGGCTTGTACGCGTTGACCTCTGTGGAAGTGTGCATAAGTAGAGGTTATAGTTCATATTTTACTGAGTGAGATATTGCTTAAATATGACAGTCTTGAATTGTTCATATTGTGTGCTCAATGTGTATGCATCTTACAAGTAACAATATTTATGTGAAAAATATACAAGCCTACCCTATGTTATTGCTGTCGCTCTCCGAGTGCATGCTTATGAAGCGCGTGGTTTATCGTGTCCATGGCTTGGTGTCAAGCAAAAAAGAGAGAGAGAAAAAGGACGTAAACGGAAGGTTATGTCAAAGGTCACCGGAAATATACGCGTGTCAAAGTTATGTTATGTTTGCATGTGCTCTGCTCTATGCATGTGTGCTACTGCACACAGCTTGTTCTGTGTCTGTGTGTTTGATCCAGACAAAGCAAATTTGGCAGGTCTAAACGGCTCACTATAACATCTTCAGTCTCATTTCGTCATACATCTACACAACAGATGTGATTTTTAATCTTTAGTCAGGGTTTACTTGTAGAAAAAATATCCTCACCTCAGGTTCTTCAAGTTAGTGTCTTCACCTGATTTTTTTTTTTTGTACACAAATTTCTCATTTCCGTTTATTTGCTACAAGAAATGAAGTTTTTATAAAGTTTATTTATTTAAGTGAACTTAATGTGGTGTAAATGAAGAAAAAAGAAACAAGAACGACCGACCGCGTTTTTTTGTGGCTTACCTCGTGTTCATAATGAAGAAGAAAGAAACAAAAATGGCTGCCCTTTTTCTTTATATGCCTACAGGGTGACCACGAGGTATGCAAATGAGATGCTCCTGATTGGAGATAAAAGAGGAGTGATTTGGGGAAGGAAGGCATTCTGAAGTTAGATTGCGAGCAGAGAAGTTGTATTTGTAGAAGAGAAAAGTCGGATTCAGGGAGAGAAAAGCTAAAGTTGCAGAAGTTCGTTTTGGAGTGGAGAGAAGACGAGTCAAGTGGTAACCAGAAAGTGAAAGTTCGGACAGCAGTGTCACGCAATCGACACTTAATAATACAATGGGCTAATTTTTTGTTTTAGCTTAGAATGTTATGTCTTCATGATGCAGGAGTTTGATCACGTCATTCTCGCAAAGTGATTCAATTGCTTTGGTCACGGTCATTAATAAATTTATCATTATTAGGGCTATGACAACAGCATGTTTTTTTTCATTGTTTTGACTCTCGAGTATATATCAGACACAGATAGACACAACTAATCAACCGAGAATCACAGACAGTCATAGATAGTGTCTATTAGGCATTCAAGTTCTTTTTTTTTTTTTTTACTTCGATCAAAGTTCTCAGATATCAAGGGGCTCACTACCTGGGGCTAACACTTGAACTCTATATGAGATACACAAATATTCGAATGTTTCATTAAAGTTCTTTATCTCTCAAACAGTTAGTAAAGTAATTTAGAACATAATTTTCCTCTCCCCAATTAACCATTTTCATATGTTATAGTTTATCTTTAGTTTTGGTCTCTTGGTCGTACTGGATTCCAGGACAAGAATTTATCTAGTCTGGTGGGGTATCCAGCTTCGTGCTATTACTTAAGGTAACATCACTTGGGGAAGGTGCACCATAGATAGTGTCTATTAGGCATTCAAGTTCTTCTTTTTTTTTTTTACTTCGATCAAAGTTCTCAGATATCAAGGGGCTCACTACCTGGGCTAACACTTGAACTCTATATGAGATACATAGATATTCGAATGTTCCATTAAACTTCTTTATCTCTCAAGCACTGAGTTAGTAAAGAAATTGAGAACACAGTTTTCCTCTCCCCAATTAACCATTTTCATACGTTGTAGTATATCTTTTATTTTGGTCTCTTAGTCTTACTGGATTCCAGGACAAGAATTTATCTAGTCTGGTGGAGGATACAGCTTTTTGCTATTATTTGAGGTAACATCACCTGGAGAAAGTGCACCATTCCTCATAGAAGCTAGTGTGGGTTAGCCATACTGATGAGATTTTATTTGGGCTGTGAATACTTTGTGATTTTGAATATTTAGTTAATGTTTACTTCTAGGGAAGAGTATCCTCATGCCAGGTTGTTTTGACAAACCCCCTCTACAGATAGACACTCGAGGATATGTTGACTTATAAAGTCTAAAATATTTCTGTAGTGTTGTATCATGGAGATAGTGTATATCATTCAACAAATTTGTCTTTTCTTTATATTCACAATCTTTAATAATCTGTGAACATTGTAAAAATAATGGCTGCTTTTAACAGAAAAGAAAGGGAAGGTGTTCATCACGCGATTTCATCACGTGAACACGTCATCCATGCATTCTTTCATGCATGTCGACAAACTTAATTTAAGGTGTGCTAAAGAAAGCTACCGTTTCCTCCGATCATCCCAGCCGTCTTGGCAGGTAGGTAATTATTTTCTACACACTCAGATGTAAATAAAAATAATTAGTTTATTATATTCCGCGATCATTATTTGATAAATACTGAAAATTTCATTAAAATTTCCTGATTTTTGGTGAATTTTTAAGTAAAGGGAGAGGGTCAAAATGTTTATACTATATCTATATGAGATACATAGATATTCAAATGTTTCATTTAAGTTCTTTATCTCTCAAACACTGAGTTAGTAAAGAAATTGAGTACATAATTTTCCTCTCCCCAATTAACCATTTTTATACATTGTAGTATATCTTTCATTTTGGTCTCTTGGTCTTACTGGATTCCAGGACAAGAATTTATTTAGTCTGGTGGAGTATCCAGATTCGTGCTGTTACTTGAGGTAACATCACTTAGAGAAGGTGCAGTATTCCTCGTAAAAGCTAATGTGAGTTAGCTATAGTGAGGATATATTATTTGGGCAGCGAATATTATGTGATTTGGAATATTTGGTCAGTGTTTACTTTTAGAGCAAAGTATCCTCATGCCAGATTTTCTGATAAACCCCTGTAAAGAGAGACATTAAACACTCGAGAATAGTGTCTAGTAGGCATGCAAGTTCTCTCCAGTAAGAATTTATATTTCAAACACTGAGAACATGAAAATGCTGAACCACACACTTTGTAAGAATAAGGTTTTATATGTGTGTGTGTTGGATTGTGTGTCATTATGTAAATTTTTTTTATGTATGTTTTTCTGAAAATGATAAACTACAAATTTCACAAGGATAAGGTTTTTCTGTTTTTTGTTTTATTTTACTTCAGTCGAAGTTCTAAGAAATCAAGTGGCCCACAACCTGGGGCTAACACTTGAACTCTACATGAGATACACAAATATTCGAATGTTCCATTAAAGTTCTTTATCTCTCAAACACTGAGTTAGTAAAGAAATTGAGAACATAATTTTCCTCTCCCCAATTAACCATTTTCATATGTTGTAGTATATCTTTTGTTTTGGTCTCTTGGTTTTACTGGATTCCAGGACAAGAATTTATCTAGTCTGGTGGAGTATCCAGCTTTGTGCTATTACTTGAGGTAACACCACTTTCCCCGTAAAAATTAATATAAGTTAGCCGTAGTAAGACGATCTTACTTGGGCTGTGAATAATATGTGATTTTGAATATTTGGTCAGGGTTTACTTCTAGGGAAAAATATCCTCACGTCAGGTTGTTATAACAAACCTCTGTACAAACAGACATTAGACACTCTAGAATAGTGTCTAGTAGGCATTTGAGTTCTTTTCTTTTTTTTCATTTTCTTTCTTTGAATATTGTAATGCTGGGTATGGGGCAGCCAAACCAGCTGCCAACATTGCCCTCTTTTTTATTGAAACCAACCGAGAGCTCTTTTTAGTATTCTTGCTGTTCCCTTAAGTGCAATTGTCTAGATCTCTTTTGCACTTGATTCACCAGGAATATTAGTAAGGTAGGACTTCAGGTTCTTCTTCATAAGCCCTGTAGCACCTATGATAACTGGTATGATTCTGTGTGAATATGTATGCACTGTTTTAAATGTGTCTATTCAATGTTGATGTCGAATGTTCCATTAAAGTTCTTTATCTCTCAAACACTGAGTTAGTAAAGAAATTGAGAACATAATTTTCCTCTCCCCAATTAACCATTTTTATATGTTGTAGTATATCTTTCATTTTGGTCTTACTGGATTCCAGAACAAGAATTTATCTAGTCTGGTGGAGTATTCAGTTTCGTGCTGTTACTTGAAGTAACATCGCTTGGAGAAGGTGTACCATTCCTCGTAAAAGCTAATGTGGGTAAGGAGATATTATTTGGGCTGCGAATACTATGTGATTTTTAATATTTGGTTAGGGTTTCACTTCAGTAAGTTGGAAATGACTCAAGTAATAGCACGGAGCTGGATACTACACATGACTAGAAAAACTTTTGCCCTGAAATCTAGTAAGACCATGAGACCAAAATGAAAGATATACTACAACGTATGAAAATGGTTAATTAGGGAGAGGAAAACTGTGTTCTCAATTTCTTTACTAAGTGTTTGAGAGATAAAAACGTTAAGGGAGTGGGACCCTTGATTTCTGAGAACTGCGACTGGAATAAAATAAAACAAAGATAGAACTAATAAATAAATAACATTTTATATATTCTTTATTTTTTAATCTTTTTTGATAAGAATTGATAAATAGAACTAGCTATGTATATAATATATTATCGACTGGACACAAAAGGACATAAATAGACTGGAAACTAAAACGCAGAAACTAATAAATAAAAGAAGTGAACTAGCCATTAACTGTGATAATATACATTTGGCATTGTCTACTGGCCACAAAAAGATAAACACAGCAAATACTTTATCTGTGCCTAAACCTAAACATAGATTCCATGAACAAAGTTTGAGAGATAAAGAAGTTTAATGGAACATTCGAATATTTATGTATCTCATATAGAGTTGAGGTGTTAGCCCCAAATTGTGGGCCCCTTGATTTCTGAGAACTTTGACTGAAGTAAAATAAAACAAAAAAGCGTAAAACCTTATGCTTGTAAAATATGCGGTTCAGAATTTTCATCAGACTCTGACTTAAAAAGGCACATACAGACACACTGGAGGGGAGAACTTGAATGCCTACTAGACACAATCCTCGAGTGTCTAAGGTCTCTCTGTACAGGGGTTTGTCAGAACAATCTGGCATAAGGATACTTTTTCCATAGAACTATACCCTGACCAAATATTCAAAATCACATAGTATTCGCAGCCCACATAACATCTCCTTACCACGGCTACCCCACAGCTTTTCCGAGGAATAGTGCACCTTCTCCAAGTGATATTACCTCAAGTAATAGCACGAAGCTGGATACTCCACCAGACTAGATAAATTCTTGTCCTGGAATCCAGTAAGACCACGAAACCAACATGAAAGATATACTACAACGTATAAAAATGGTTAATTGGGGAGAGGAAAATAATGTTCTCAGTTTCTTTACTAACTCAATGCTTGAGAGATAAAGAACTTTAATGGAACATTCGAATATAAATGTATCTCATATGGACTTCAAGTGTTAGCCCCAGGTCGTGGGACCCTTGATTTCTGAGAGCTTCGACTGAAGTAAAATAAAACAAAAAAGCAACAAACTTGAGAGAAACTTGAATGCCTACTAGACACTGTCCTCGAGTGTCTAAGGTCTCTCTGTACAGGGGTTTGTCAATACATCCTGGCATAGAAGTAAACATTGACTAAATATTCAAAATCACATAGTATTCGCTGCCCAAATAAGATCTCCTCACTATGGCTAACTTACATTAGCTTTTACGAGGAATGGTGATCCTTCTCCAAGTGATGTTACCTCAAATAATAGCTGGATACTCCACCAGACTAGATAAATTCTTGCCCTGAAATCTAGTAAGACCAAGAGATCAAAATAAAAGATATACTACAACGTATGAAAATTGTTAATTGGGGAGAGGAAAATTATGTTCTCAATTTCTTTACTAACTCAGTGTTTGAGAAATAAAGAACTTTAATGGAACATTCGAATATCAATGTATCTCATATAGATTTCAAGTGTTAGCCGCAGGTTGTGGGCCCCTTGATTTCTGAGAACTTTGACTGAAGTAAAATAAAACAAAATGTAAAATATGCGGTTCAGAATTTTCATCAGACTCTGACTTAAAAAAGCACATACGGGCACACACTGGCGATAAACAACTGGGCTTATGAAAAAGAACTTTAAAAAGTACATAGCAAGCATACCCGGTGAACCAAGTGCAAGTGAAATACAAACGATTGCACTGAAAGGGACGGCTAGAATCCTGAAAAGATCTCTTGGTTGGACTCACTAAAATAGGGGTAAATGTCAGACATCTGGTTGGATGTCCCATCCCCTAGAAGAAAAAGTTTAAGAAAAATGAAAAAAAAAAAAGGGAAAAGCGACAAACTTTATTCTTGTCAAGTGTGTGGTTTAGCATTTTCACTGAAGTTTAGTCTAAAAAACCATCAGCAAATACACACCGGGTAAGGGAACCACCCTTTGCCCTTTCACCTAAAACATGGTTACACATGCTAGAAGTCAAGATGTCCAAAGCAAGTTAAGTGTACTTAACCCTAACCCTAATCCTAACAAAATGCTGTTTTTTTTATTTTTCTCTTTTAAATTTATTTTATTTTTTAATTATAAATGTATTTTAATTATATGCGTATATATTGTCTTTATCTCTTTGTGTTTCCTTGCGAGCCTTCTTGTGTAGTTCTTAAAATTCGACTCGAAAAATTGAAAAGCTTAGGCAAGAGAGATTTCTGAACTTAACAGAAGCGAGGATTTATTTTCTTCTACTGTAGAAGTCAGAAGAACTTTATTTAAGTAATATACTTAATATCTACAATTACCATATGCTCACTTGTATTAATGAAATGCCCTCCTTGATATCTATTCCAAACCACTGAATAAACTTTCACTATATTTGTAACTGAAATATACGGTTATCTTACTAGGGCTATTTTTCTAAATAGATACAATGCTTTGTGAATGACCTTAATGACTGCCTATAAATACGATATACGAATTCCAAATCACCATGTACTAATTGTTTCTCTTACAACAACAAAAAACACCTGACAGCTAGCTACGTAATTCCAATATACACTTTACCTCCAAGGCGACTGCCTTTGTCTAACTTGCATGCTTAAAAATTTCTTTTTTCCCAAACCAAACTTTACTGTAAACTCTAAATCCTAATGAAAATCTACTGTAATTTGTAAGTTAATAACCCCCGTCTCTTGAAAGCTAACAATCTGCTCTACCCCCTCCCTCCCCCAAGCTGCCACTAAAACTCCTACATTATACACGCCTTTGTAGTGGAATCTTTAATTTCCAGCCCTTAACCTTCACATGCTGACCGTTTAATAGTCATCATTAAACATCTATACATTTCTACCTCTAAGACATGCATTAGAGTTCATTCCTATCCAGTTAGTTACTTAACAGCTAAAGTATGCACTCAGAAGCAAAGCGATCTGCATTACATAACAATGTCTCCTCCTAGATAATTTTGCAACGATTAATACGAAACTGAACCGATGCTCTAGCAGTATCAGAATTTTTGTAGGAATTTTTGACACCCCTAACACGAAACTGCGAATACAATATAAAAGTCTCGTAATTTCTCTGTTAAAAGTGGGTTATTTATTTTCTTTATGGATTATACTTACAAAATAAACTATTATAGTTGTTTTAAAAGTAATAAAAATATATTTTTTTTAAAACAGTAATGTATTTTCCGAACTCAATATTTTTCAATTTTTAAACTCAATATTTTTCAATTTTTAAATTTTAAAAATCTATCAAAATTTTTCTATTGATTCTATTTTTACGATATTTTCAGGGTCAATGTGAAATTTTATGTTCTTTCAAATAAACCGAATATAATATTTTAGACAAACGTTTTTTTAAAAATTCACGCCCCCCCCCCAAGTGTCACCCATTTTCAACTTTCTCTTAAAAAGTAAATAATTAATTTATGTCGTGGAGTTTTATATATCACAAATTGAAGAGAAAAGGTCAATAAATAATATATTCAAATTTAAAACAAAAAAAAATCGCTTTTTTAGAAATTTACCTGTAAAGTCCGAAGTTTAAAACCTTATTTTATAAGAACACATTGTTTCTTTTTTGTCTTTTTTTTTTTTAAATAAAACCTTGGTCCTTGCTCCTTTAATTGAAAAAAAAATTAGGTCTTGAATTACATTTTTCGAGGAGTTATAAGCTTAGAAAGATAGGGGTCGAATAATTCACGCCTCTCATTTTGAAATGTCTATTAAAAAGTAAATAATTAATTTATGTCGTGGATTTTTATATATCACAAATTGAAGAGAAAAGGTCAATAAATAATATATTCAAATTTAAAACAAAAAAAATCGCTTTTTTAGAAATTTACCTGTAAAGTCCGAAGTTTAAAACCTTTAAAAAAAAAAAAACACATTGTTTTTTTTTTTTTTAATAAAACCTTGGTCCTTGCTCCTTTAATTGAAAAAAAAATTAGGGCTTGAATTACATTTTTCGAGGAGTTATAAGCTTGGAAAGATGGGGTGGAATTATTCACTATTTTCACGAAATTTCTGACACTGCTACCGATGCTCTTTGTTATGCAAAATGCCCCATGACTCTTAATTGAAAGCTGAAATTATCTTTCTTCTATAGTAGAAACACACTTAATACCTACAACTACTTATTCGCATCTACTGAAAACTTGCCATATATCTATTTACTTAATTACGCAGGACTCAAAACTTACCTCCAGTTTTACCCTTACTGTATTGCACTTACATCTTAACCCTCCTGTCATCTATAATATACAGAAATTAGGCACAATTCTTAGTTCAATTCTTAATACCTGCTCATACTGTAACGTTATCCTATACCTAAGCAAACATATAAATAAAATGAAATTAAAAAATATAAAGGAAAAGTCTTAAACCACATTAACTCCGTTCTAACAAGCCTGCTTACAAACTTAGTTGCTTACACTGCATGAGCTTTACTCACCCCCATTATCCAATAACAATGAAATAGCAATGTCCCTAAATCACTTTGAAGAGTGTAACTATTCAGCAGATATATAACCTGTACAAACTAACCCAGTAACATTAACTAACCATGCGAGGTCGCAGAAATACCTGGATTAGGACCCAGGTGCAGAGCAAACCCTCTCAGTGCTGACGGACCCAGTAGATCTTCCCAGATCATCCATCTAGGAGAAGGAAAACTCTGAAACTAAACCAAACGGGAGGGAGGCTTCTTCAGTCTTGGATGACAACCTTCCTAGAGCTGGTGGCTCAAACAAATTACCGGTTTACAAACCTAAACTGCTTAAGGAGTAGATAGGCTGTCTAGCACCCGGCTTCCATACTCCTTCTTTGCCTATTAGTCAGGCGCAGAGACGATATCACAGTGATTCGACAGAAACACTCAGTGGTAGATCTTGTTTCTTGTCTAGGGCAATGAACACCGTTTTCCCCACTCTCAACACATCCCACCCCTCAAAACTGGGCTTTTGGGAGTGTTTGAGTACCACATATGCCTGTGCAATTAGACTGGGTTGACCTTCTTCTGATGGGTTGAGGGTACCAGATTGACAGTTCCTGGCTGCTGTTTGCGACTGGTAGTACAGGAACCCTCTTTGGTAGCGCTTAAAGCGGCTGCTCCATCAACAGTTGTATAATATCGGGATGTTTGTAGTGCCATGTCGTGCATGGAAAGGGCGCTTGCACTCATCCAAGGTGGGCTTTCCTGAGGCCACAATCCTAGTTGATGAAAGGTCAGCCGATGGTCTACTTGTGTTGCATGTCTGCATAACCTCTTGTTCAGCTATCCCTTACCTAAACTGAAACTCTTTAAAAAATATGATGACAGTGCAATCTAAAAATAAGCTTAAACCAGGCTTAGGGTCAAACAAATCCAACTTGCCTCCTCTCTTGAGGCTTGCATTCACGAACATCTGTGAGCTTAGAACTAATTTAGCTGATGTAGAAGCATTTCTCCTAACAAATACCCCGGATATCTTAGCACTAAGTGAGACTAACCTACACTCCTCCATCCCCTCTAACTACTTTAAAATGCCTGGATATCTCCCACTCTGACATAAGGACTCTGACAGACATATGCACGGACTTGGAGTTTACATTCATAATACCTTTCCCTTGACTAGCGAAACAAACCTAGAATCGGACGAGCCTTTATGTGCTTAACATGCAACATAACATTAGCTACTTTTATTTTCTCTACCGCTCTCGCTCGACCCAAGACTGCACCATAATAAAAAAAGTCTCTGGCAGCATAGACACAGCACTCTCCCTCGACACTAGCGCACAAGTACATGTATTTGGTAACTTTAATGTACACCACAAAAACTGGCTTGAATTCTCTACGTACATAGACACAGCGAGCAGCACAACACATAGTTTCTCTATACCTCACTCCCTATCACAAATGGTTACATTCCCAACCCGTTTCCCTGACCAGCAAAAACAAAACGCATTACTTCTAGATCTGTTTCTGACTACAGTTTCCGATGATTGTATAACAAATGCTGACAGCCCACTTGGGAACGCTGATCATGCAGTGATAATGGTTGAAATCGCCCTAAACTCTAGAGCCAAAACTGAAGAGCCAGTGCTCAAAACTAGATATATTCTCTTCGTGCTGAACAGTGCGCAAATGAGACCACTGAATGGTTCAAAACTGCAATTGAAGCACGTTCCCATGCGGAAATTTTATCGCAAGCCCCACTCTCCCAATGGTTTACTTCTACTTGCACATTGCTCAAAGACAGCATGCATACCACAGATTTAACCGACATAAGTCCAATTCAAACAGACAGAAGTATCTAGAAGCTAGAAGTAATGTTAAGAAAGAAATAGCAACAGCAAAGAGAGAATTTACTGAAACTACTAAAAAACGCATCGAAGCACAAAAATTAGGAACTCGTGACTTCTGAAAAATCTACAACAGTGTAGTAAATAATGGGCAATCAACAATTCCGCCACTAACCAATAATCACAAGGTTGTTTGCTCAGCAATCGAGAAGGCTAACATGCTTGCCAGTCGGTTTGCCTCAAACTCCATACTGGACCCTTTCAACCACCCCCACGTTACTTTTGTTTGCGGACAGGTGCCATGCTAGACGATCTGAAAATCACCCCTACTCAGGTGCATGCTATCATTAAAAACTTTGACACATCAAAAGCATGTAGACCCGATCTCATCTCAGCTGTACTATTAAAAAAGTGCTCAGCCAAAGTAGCTCCACTTCTCTCCCAACTCTACAACAAATGCCTTAATGAATCTTGCTTTCCGGGCTGTTGGAAAACTGCTTCTGTTGTATCAGTATTAAAAAATTCTGGCGAAAGAACTGACCCATCAAATTATTTCCCCATTAGCCTCCTCCAACTTTTTGCCAAAATATTTGAGACCTTAATTAACCATGCTCTAGTCCATCACCTTACAAATGCTAAACTTCTAACTGACCAACAATATGGATTTAGACAAGCCCGTTCTACAGAAGACATCCTAACTGTAGTCTCTGAACATATATACCATTCACTGTACAAAGCAAGGGAGGGCAGAGCGGTAGCTCTAGATATATCTAAGGCTTTTGACAAGGTATGGCATGAGGGTCTCCTCGGGAAAATTAGATCATACGATATTACTGGTAGAATACTTAACATAATTAAATCCTTCTTAAATAAGAGACAAATCCAGGTTGTCCTTGACGGTCGTACATCTAAACAATATGATATAAATGTGTGAGTGCCTCAAGGGTCTATCCTTGGATCTCTATTATTCCTAATATTCATAAATGACCTCCCTGACAAAATTGTCTGTGAGATGGGTATATATGCTGATGACACCACACTCTATAACAGACACGACAGGAAAACAAATGAACACATATCTAAAGAAATGGCAGAAACACTAGAGGATGACTTCCAATCTGTAGTGGAATGGGGACAAAAATGGATGGTCACATTCAATGCCGCCAAGACTAAACTTGTTTCTTTCAATAATTACAAGAAACCTTCTCTACCACCAATAGCAATGGCCAATGACTCTTTATCTGAGAGTACATCTTTCAAACTCCTTGGCCTAACTATCACAGGAAACATGAGTTGGAACAATTACATTGAAAGCATTGCCAGGGCTGCTGCGAAGAAGGTAGGCTCTCTCTACCGTGCTAGAAAACTACTAACACCCGAAAGTATCCTATATCTCTACAAGGCCACCATTCGCCCATGTATGGACTATTGCTGTCATATTTGTGCTAGTGCATCTGCTACTAGTCTCTCACTTCTAGACAATGTTCAAAGGAGAGTCGCAAATCTGATAGGCCCTGAACTGGCATCTAAGCTTCAGCCACTGTCTCATCGGCGAAATGTTCATCCTTCTGCATGTTCTACACGTATTTTAATGGTGAATGCTCTGACGAACTGCAAGTACTTGTGCCCCCACGACGTAAACACACTCGACAAACCCAACAGCCAGCTTAATCCCACCCCCACACAGTGGAGATCCCTAGATATAAAAGATCTTTCTACTCCAGTAGTTTCTTCTCCAGAACCGCTACTTTAGAATTCCATTCCAGGTCCCTGCTTCCCCAACTGTATTGATGTGCAGAAGTTCAAGTGTAACTTGAACCAACATCTTGCTGCCCAAATCCCTACATAGTACCCCAGTAGTTGTTGCCACTAATAGTAACCCCCTACACCAAAGTGGCAATGTGCCTTGTTTGGGGTGAAAATGTAAAAAAATAATAATAAATAAAAAAATTAAAAAATTTCTGCATTGTTTGTAGTAGAACATTTGAACTCATACTAAGAAAGTGTTTGTCATCTGATATCAAGTCGCTTCATAAAATAATATATAAAGAAATCAGTGTCCACCAAGACAAATAAGTGTCTATTTGCTCAGGGGAGAAGGAGGTCTGGGACTCTCACAGATCAATCATCAACATAGGGAAACTGAGCACCGGTCAGTACCTGGGAAGCTCCCAGAATGACACCCTCTCAATAGTATACGAACATCAACAGACAAGAGCCAGCAGAACAACATCAGTCACCCAGCTGGCCAAGCATTTTGGTCAGGACTGTCTCTCAGATGAGGACAAAACACCAAACAAGTGTGCCACAGAAATAGCAAGAAAGAGCCGGCAGAAATATACCGAGACCTTTCAACAGATGAACCTTAAAGAATGGGACCAACATCAGCGTGCAAAGTATTTTTGGGGTGAACTCTCTCAGGAATACATAGATAAAGAAGGTTCCTTGGACTGGCTCAAAAGGGGATCCCTCCACCACGATCAGGAAAGGGGCATAATGGCTGCTCAAGACCAGGGATTGATGACCAATGCATTCAAGAAGATGGCAGGGATCAGTAATGACAATAAATGCAGGTTCTGCCATACAGAATTGGTGTTGGTAATCTGATATCAAGTTGCAAGGTTCTTCTAGGGGACTGCTACTATACAGCGAGACATGATGGAGTATGTAAGTACCTCCACTGGACCATCTGTAACAAATTAAACATCAAGTGTAGCAGTAAGTCTTGGGAACATCAACCTAAAAGAACAGTTGGAAATGACTTATATAACATACATTACGACCATGTAATCCCTACAGCCACCTACCTTGAAAGTTCTGCTGTCAAACCTGACATAGTTATATGGAATAAGTCAGAGAGAGTGGGAACCTTGATTGAAGTGAATGCCCCTAATGATGGGTGGCTTATCTTTGTTTGTTTTCATGTGAGTTCTTTCTTGGATTGGCACTCAGTGAAAACGCTTTTCCACAAATTTGACAAGAATAAGATTTCTCTCTTTTTTTTCCTTCCTTTAACGATTGTAATGCTGGGTACGGGGCAGCCAAACCAGCTGCCAACATTGCCCCGCTTTTCATTTAAACCAACCGAGAGCTCTTTTTTGTATCCTCGCTGTTCCCTTAAGTGCAATTGTCTGGATCTCTTTTGCACTTGGTTCACCAGGAATATTAGTTAGGTAGGACTTCAGGTTCTTCTTCATAAGCCCTGTGGCACCTATAATAACTGGTATGATTTATATCTCCTTCAGATTCCAGTTTCTTTTCATATCATACATGATGCCTTGGTATTTGGTCTGTTTCTCCCTTTCAGCTCTGTTCAGACCGCCATCATTAGGAACACTCACTTCAATCAAGGTTGTAACTCTCTCTGACTTATTCCATATAACTATGTCAGGTTTCACAGCAGCATTTTCAAAGTAGGTGGCTCTAGGGATTACATGGTCGAATGTATGTTCTTTCAGGTTGATGTTCACAGGACTTGCTGCTACACTGGATGTTTATTTTTTTACAGATGGTCCAGTGGAGGAACTTGCATACTCCATCATGACTCGCTGTATAGTAGCCGTCCCCTAGAACTTTGCGACTTGGTATCAGATGACCAACACTTTCCAATTCTGCATGTGTTCGAATGTGAAATTTAAGATGGAAATTTGGTGTAAATGAGTGTCCAAGAATTTTACAAAAATAAGGTTTTCACTTTTTTTATTTATTTTACTTCAATAAGTTTAAAGAGATCAAGGGGCTAATCCCTCTTGGAGCTAACACTTGATTCTGTTATAATTTTAATTTATATCCGAGGGCTCTTTGAAGAATAGATGCTGTTCCCTTTATGGCTGCTATTTGTATTTCTTTACAGCTTGGTCTTCCAGGAATTGCTTCTAAGTATTTCTGAAAGTCTTTTTATTAGGCCAGTTGCTTCTATCATAACCCATATAATGTTTATTTCTTTCAGAGACCATGTCGTTTTTAGATCATTTTTTAGGTCCTGATATTTTATTATCCTTTCCCGTTCAGCTCTATTAAAGCCAAAATCATTTGGGACTGTGACATCGATAATGATTGCAGTTCTTTCGGGCTTGTTCCATATTACAATATCTGGTTTGATGGCCTTGTCTTTTATGTATCTGCCTGCCTGTATGCCCGTTATAGAACATGGTTACTTCTCTGTTTGATGTTATTCATGATGGTTCATATTCCCAGATGTTCGTATTCCCAGATGTTCGTAGATCTGTCAAGTTGCATCTCTCCACAGATCTTCCAATAGAAGTATTTACATACTTTGTTGTGACGGCAGTGTAAAGGTCATCTGCCAATAACGTTGGGCATGCAGACATTAGGTAGCTTGATAAGCCAGTTTCTCTTATCACAATCGGTATACTATTTCTTTCTTTCAGAGACCATGTTGTTTTTAAATCATTTCTAACCAGTGTGAATACGTAGGTGCCGTTTCAAGTGCGAACTTTGAGAAAAAGAGGACTCACATATTTCACAGCTAAATGGTTTCTCCCTTTTTTTTTTTCATTTTTCTTAAACTTTTTCTTCTAGGGGATGGGACATCCAACCAGATGTCTGACATGTACCCCTATTTTAGTGAGTCCAACCAAGAGATCTTTTCAGGATTCTAGCCGTCCCTTTCAGTGCAATCGTTTGTATTTCACTTGCACTTGGTTCACCGGGTATGCTTGCTATGTACTTTTTAAAGTTCTTTTTCATAAGCCCAGTTGCTCCTATGATGACTGGTATAATTGAAACGTCTTTTAATTTCCAATTTCGTTTCATATCATACATAAGTCCTTGATACTTTGTTATCTTTTCCCTCTCAGCTCTGTTAAGCCCTGTATCATTGGGTACACTGACCTCTATTACGGTCGCTGTTTTGTTTGCTCTGTCCCAAATCACTATATCTGGTTTAACAGCTGCGTTTTCTAGATATGTAGCAGTAGGGATTATGTAGTCATAGTGAATGGTGTAGTTGTCATTCCCAACTGTTCGTTTCTAACCAGTGTGAATACGTAGGTGCCGTTTCAAGTGCGAACTTTGAGAAAAAGAGGATCCACATATTTCACAGCTAAATGGTTTCTCCCCAGTGTGTATTCGCATATGATCTTCCAAGTGTGGCTGCTGATAAAATGAAGAGCCACAGACTTGACAGCAAAAGGGTTTTTTTCCTGAGTGTTTGCGCATGTGTGCTTTTAAACTTGATTTATAAAGAAATGAAGATCTGCATAAATCACAGCTAAATGGTTTCTCACCAGTGTGTTTATGCATATGTCCATTTATTGTTGATTTTTGTGAAAATGAACATCCACATACTTCACATGAAAATGGTTTCTCCCCTGTGTGTACTTGCATGTGTTTACTTAGATGTGATTGTTGAGAAAACGCAACTCCACATATTGTACAGGTAAAAGGTTTATCTCCAAAGTGTATATGCATATGTCTGTTTAAACCTGATTTTTGGGTAAATCTAGAGCCACATAGTTCACAGGAATATGGTTTCTCTCCAGTGTGTACACGTTTATGCATTTTCAAATTTGATTTACAGGAATGTAGCAATCCACATGTTTCACAGGAAAATGGTTTTTCGTCTCTTTTTTTTTTTTCATTTGTCTTAAACTTTTTCTTATGTCTGACATTTACCCCTATTTTAGTGAGTCCAACCAAGAGATCTTTTCAGGATTCTAGCTGTCCCTCGTCAGTGTGCACAAGCATGTGCCTCGTCAAGCCTGAGCCGTGCAGAAATGTAGTGTCGCATATTTCACAAGCATAAGGTTTCTCCCCAGTGTGTGTTCGAATGTGACGACTAAGCTTTGAATTATTCGGAAAAGATTTTCCACAAAATGTACAGGAGAATTGTTTCTCTTCTCTGTGCGTCATTATTTCTGAAAATAACGAAATTATCATAATATAAATACAATAAATTTTATTATATTATTTTTTTGAAAAAATATCTAAATCTATAGTACATGTAAATTATATTTTAGCAGAAAGATTTTTAAATGCAGTTGAAAATAATGAAAATATGTTTATCACTGCAAGAAATTTTTATTACAATTCGTGATTTAATTAAGTAAAACCTTTTTATTATTCAATCCCACGATAGCATACATACACTTACATGTGCATACACCTACAATCATATACATATACACTTACATGTGCATACACCTACACACATACATATACATACACTTACATGTGCATACACCTACACACATACATATACATACACTTACATGTGCATACACCTACACTCATATACATACACTTACATGTGCATACACCTACACACATATACATATACTTACATGTGCATACACCTATACACATATACATATACATACACTTACATGTGCATACACCTATACACATATACATATACATACACTTACATGTGCATACACCTACACATACATACACTTACATGTGCACACACCTACACACATATACATATACATACTTACATGTGCATACACCTACACACATATACATACACTTACATGTGCATACACCTACACATATACATATACATACACTTACATGTGCATACACCTACACACATATATATATATACATACACTTACATGTGCATACACCTATACATATACATACACTTACATGTGCATACACCTACACACATATACATATACATACACTTACATGTGCATACACCTACACACATATACATATACATACACTTACATGTGCATACACCTACACACATATACATATACATACACTTACATGTGCATACACCTACACACATATACATATACATACACTCACATGTGCATACACCTACACACATATATACATATACATATACATACACTTACATGTGCATACATATACATATACATACACTTACATGTGCATACACCTACACACATATACATATACATGCACTTACATGTGCATACACCTACACACATATACATATACATACACTTACATGTGCATACACCTACACACATACATATACATGCTTATCAGGAATTCAAAGAAATGTGTAATTTACACATAAGTTTCTTGACTTGTTTTTGCTTTATTTCTTGTGATTTTTCAACAAACTTTTCTTTTTTTCTTTACATAGGCATCACCACATTATCAAGGCCAAGAGGCCACTCAAGGATAAGGGTTAAAGAGTGTACAGTAGAAATTGGACATTATAGTAATCATTAGTAATGAAAATTTGGTAAAGTTGATAACTTATATGGAACGGCTCATCAAGAACTTATTTACGTTAGACTTGAAGACAACCATATTGTAGTCAGCCGGAAAGCAGAAAACGGAAGACAATTCCACAGGCGTGCAGTTCTAAGAAAAAAGCTTTGTTCATGGAATCTACGTTTAGGTTTAGGCACAGATAAAGAGTGGGGGGAATTATTGATAGTGTTTACAGCTAGACGAGTGTTTCTTGTGAAAGTTTGGCGAGGGGGGACCATAGATTGAAGCTCATTCGAACACTTTCCATGAAAATAATGATATATCAGAGACAAACTCGCAACATCTCTTCTGTGAGATAAAGGTTGTAAGGAAGAGAAAAGGACATCTCCTACGAGGCTACGAAGTCTATTTTGAACTCTATCAAGGCAGGCCAAGTCCTTTCTAGCAGCTCCTGCCCAGATGTGGCAACAGTATTACATCCTTGGACGTACCTGGCTCTTTATTCCTTAATATAACTTTATGACAGTTGAAATTATATATTCATTATTTCATAATAACACCATTAAAAAATCATTTGGCGATTTAGTCCCCCACCTTTTTTAAACATGTTTGACATTCAGCTGTTGTTTTCTCCTTTCTTTAATTAAATGTTTGTATTCTCGTCGATTGGTTTCAATAAGAGGGGTCGATGTATTAGAAACTGTGTACACACGTAAGTATACCAAAGAGTTTTCTGTAATATATTTGGAAATGCAGTTATCATATTTTCTGTATGTTTGTTTAAAGAATGCTGATAATTAAAGGAACTTATTACATTGCATTTTTAAGTTCTCTCAAACATACATTCAACAAATAATTTTGATTAAATTAAAAAATAATCACGATTCTTAAACAAATTACAATATTACGATTCTGAATTTTTTAGATGAGGAAATTCTTTGTATTATTTAGATTATTAAGACTACTGTTTTCATCTTGATTGTTATTTATTGTGCAAACATTATTTACATGTCGAAAACTAGTTTTTATTTTTGCTCACAATAATGACGTTACAATGAGGGACCAGACCAACAAATAGTATCATCACTGTTATGGCAGTGAACATTTAAAACGGCGGATGTTGCCAGTACGGCATTAATGGGATGACGTTTTTCTAATTCCTCGATGTAAACAAACAAGAAAAAGGTGTCAAAAATCACCATCAAGGCGAAGTCGAATATAAAAATTACAGACAGATGTTTGTGTGCTTGGAGAGTAATTTACGCTTAAACATGATATTTTAATTTATGCAGATAGCGTATGCATTATTATAAATTAAATGATCTGTTGAATATTATATATTATGAGGAATAATTTGCCCAGTGGACTAATTTGCCAAAAAAAAAAAATGAATAAAAAAATAAAAAACAAAAAATAAATAAATTGCATACATACATATCTATTATTGCAGACTCGATCATCTTTTTATTATTATATATTACAAAGAATGATTCACCCGATGGACTAATTCGCAAATAAATAAATAATAATGATAATGTCGTCCATCAAATTCCGTCTGTGTTTGTTTATTATGAGGAATAATTTGCCCAGTGGATTAATTTGCAAAAAAAATAAAAATAAAAAAATAAAAAACAAATAAATAAATAATAATGATAATAATAATAATGATAATGTCGTTCATCAAATTCCGTCTGTTTGTTTATGGCAACTGAAATTTGGGCTTGGCGATGAATGCCCTGGAAAAGCTACACCTGATTAATTTTATTTAACATAGCAAAAAATAATGAATCATGCGTTTATTGTTGGTGTTTCTACATTTTAAAGTTAAATTCGAGGTGCCATATTATATTACACATTCTTTTTTACTGCAAGTTCCATATAGTATTTCACATACTTTAAGTTTATTACAGATTAGAATTTAAAGGAACATAAGAAAAAATTAAAGACGACAATAATAACTTAAATTTCCTTCAAACTCCTCGGCTTAACATTCACGGGCAACATGAACTGAAACAAATACATTGAGGACATTGCAAAGACTGCTGCAAAGAAGATGGGCTCCCTCTATCAAGCTAGAAGACTACTCACACCTGAGAGTATCCTGTACCTTTACAAGGCCACCATTTGCCCATGCATGGAGTATTGTTGCCACATCTGTCATAAGATGTCAGTGTTCCTTTTAAAATATGAGAAAAATTACCATTTCCTACATTAATAATATAAAGATATATATGAATATAAATAATGATATATCATAATAGATCATAATATGAAATATATTATAAGCAAGATAAGATAGAATTTAAAATTTAACCACCAAACTGAAATATATAAAATAAATGTATATAATATATAATTATATAAAACTTACTATTAAAACACATTACATTACAGTTAGAAAATAAAGATTATTTTTAAGCACATCTGGAGACATTTAAAAATAGGACAGAACACAGTGTTCTTTATTCAAGGGTTTTAGAAAGTTCCAAAGTTGAGGTGTTCCATTTTTGGAAATTCTAGAAGGCTCCATTCCCCTGACTATAAATAGATGCTAATAGCGTCATAACTTCAGTTATTAAATATGCTCTGAGAAGGAAGGCTAAGTTAGAGTGACCTTTCAACTTTTTATTACTCTGGCCAATTTCCTGGGATAAAATCCAGTCATAAAGACTTTCCTGAAACAAGCCTATTGCAAATTCCCTCACAAAATAAACGGACACTTGGTAAATATTGATTTCTGATTTTATATTCTGACCAAAGTAAAAATATATTATATTTTATCAAACTATTATTATTCCACGATAAAAGCAGGAAGTAACTGTGTGTTGTAGAATAATCAAAAGAACTGTGTTAGTCAATAACACACAACAACAACAACAATAATAATAATAGCAGCAACACTTACCAAGGGTCCAGCTTATGCACAAGACAGACACCAGATTGAGCTGGACTGAGGGCTTGTATTTATGTACAAGCATATCCAATCAGGTGATTCAGCCAATCACAATCCAAAGAATAGACTGGCCCATGTGTGCACAATGGAATCTCCCATTGTGCCATAAATAGTTCTCCTCTTTCATGAGAAGTAACTTTAGTCTTTGTCAAGTTATCCGCAACTTGGGCACTGACCGAAAGTCCACTACACAATCCAACATGTGTTAACTTCTTTTATCAACTCTGTCATATGCTCGGCTCGCCTAAGAGATGGCCTCTGATTTGGCAAGCCAGAAGGGAAGTTGAATGCTTGCGCTAATCAACACAGAGCTTATAAACCAAAGGCAGATTCGAACTCGTAAACCGCAAGATGCTGCTGCTGTTATTGTGGTTGTTTGTAATCTCGGCTGTTAGGCATTCACTAACTTAAGAATTTTTTTTTTTACATGGGGGTCACCACTTATCAAGACCCGAAGGCCATTCAGGGATAAGGGTTATTACGTGTACAGTAATCAGTGAGATAGTATTGTAGTAATCATTAGTATTGGTGGTTTTGAGAAAGTGTCTTACAGACCTTTAAAGCAAGATTGCGTTTGTTTGGAAAGTACCGTGAATAAATGCCTTCTGTTTCAACTGACAAAACTGAGTTGAATTTCTTTCTTTATGCCTGTTACCTTACGACTCTCTGTTGGGCCCCAGTGTTAAAATGTAACGACACCGTTGAAGAAGATTAACATTAAACAAAGAACTTGAATTACCTCCCTTACACCGTTTTTTTTTTGTAAATATTTGTTCCCATTTGTTTATTTGTTCAATAAATTCCCTTTTTCTCTTTTAAACTCCTCCTTTTAGATTTCTTTTCAATATATATTGTGTTTTCCCCTAGATATCTTGCAAGTAACCCTCCCCCACTTTCTCAACTACACTGCAACTGATGTACTATCACTACAATGTTGCATCTCTGTGTCTGTTTTACAAATATTTTAATAGAGATTCAAATTTAACAGACACTCAACCACTGGGATCATCTTACCTCCCTGGCTAAGTCACCCTGGGAAAGTAATGATGAAACGGTATCCCAGGAACAACAAGCATGAACCACTGGTTGATGAGGTCGAATTAATAGAAGCAAATCCACAAAATGCCCGCATTAAAAAATCAGATGGTAGTGAGGCAACTGTCTCACTTAAGCATCTAGTCCCCAAGGGCAGAGGCCAAAATGAATCACCACAAGAGAATATTCCCAACCCAGCCTGGAAGTCAACCCCCTAGAGACAATGATCAGGAACTGCACATTACTGTGGATTTGCCAACACCAGCTCAGCCAGGAAGTCAGTCCTCTAAGGAAAATCATGAACTACCTCCTAAAAGAACTGTGAACGACTTTGTGAAAAAACACAACTAGCCCACAAATCCTGCATCGTTCCACTAGAGTCATAAACCCCCCTAATCGATTAGACCTGTAAATGCACTAATTCATTTGTTTAGTAATTTTAATGAGATCACATTACACCTTACTTCTTTTCGATGTGGCGATAATTGTGGTAAAATAATAATCACTTGAGAGCAGCCTGCCCCTTTCTAGGAAATTGTCTCCCTTTGTTTGATATACCGAGTCATCATCTTGTATATGTATTGTGTGTTCTTCTAGTCGAATAAAACCTAAATCTCCTAAAGGTATTGTTTATTCTTGTAATTCACCACAATGTGCCATAATGAATTTATGCTCCATCGACGTACACATCCCCAACAAACCCACTTAGCAACAAAATCTCACCCCCTTTACTGTGAAGGTTCTTAAATGCCAGAAAGCTTTCTACTGTAAAAGTTTCTTCCCTTGAGAAGCTAGACTTTATAATTCCCTTTCTGCTACCTGCTTCTCTGACTGTATTGATATGCAAAAGTTTAAATGTAATGTGAACCAACATTTTCTTAATCTTTCCTAGACATGGTCCCAAATAATTGCCCCTTATGCCCAAGTGGCGATATGCCTTGTAAGGGGGTGAATCTGAGTAAAAAAAAATATTCATACTTTTACTTTTTCTTTCCTTTTATACTCAATTTTTTTTATTTTAGTTTTAGCATTTGATTTGTGTACTAAGAAAAGATTGATTCGTAAGTCACCTCAAGTACATTTGTTGCATAACTGGTTCAAAATGAAAATGAAGACGTCCTGGTTATTGAACTCTGATGCAAAAATCAAACAACTATATAAACTAGAAAACTGATGATTTATGGCATTTTAACGGCAGTTATTTCTGACTCCATGCTAATGAGGCTGAAAGTGCCTGTGTTGGTATGAACATGCCGAATGAAGCTTTGATTTGATAAACAGCTATACAGATATTTCAATTGAGGAAAAGGCAGGTGAAGCAAAACTTGGAAATATGATATCAAGCAATGGCAATAGAAGTTACTTTGTATGCCACGCACAACATGCAACTCATATCGAACATGGTAAAGACAGCTTTATGAGTAAATACATTTTTAGTAACTTTAATCTATATTTAACTAGCCTGGGTGCGCGGTGTTGCCTGGGTGTTTGTAGGTATGCGTTGAGCAAAAAAGAAAAAAAAGGCAGGCTCAACCCCATGACGTGAAAATCTGGCGTCTTACTACTACCCCATGACAAGAGAGAGAAAGAGAAGGGTGTGAGAGAGAGAAGAGGGTGAGAGAGAGAGAAGAGGGTGAGAGAGAGAGAGAAAGAGGGTGAGAGAGAGAAGAGAAATAGGTAGAGAGAGAGAGAGAAGAGGGTGAGAGAGAGAGGTAGTGAGAGAGAGAGATAAGAGAAAGAGGGTGAGAGAGAGAAGAGGGTGAGAGAGAGAGAAAAGGGCGAGAGAGAGAGAGAGAGAAAGAGGGTGAGAGAGAGAAGAGAAAGAGGTAGAGAGAGAGAGAGAAGAGGGTGAGAGAGAGAGAGGTAGTGAGAGAGAGAGAGATAAGAGAAAGAGGTAGAGAGAGAGAGAAGAGGGTGAGAGAGAGAGAAGAGGGTGAGAGAGAGAAAGAGGGTGAGAGAGAGAGAAGAGGGTGAGAGAGAGAGAAAGAGGGTGAGAGAGAGAAGAGAAATAGGTAGAGAGAGAGAGAAGAGGGTGAGAGAGAGAGAGAAAGAGGGTGAGAGAGAGAGAAGAGGGTGAGAGAGAGAGAGAAAGAGGGTGAGAGAGAGAGAAAGAGGGTGAGAGAGAGAAGAGGGTGAGAGAGAGAGAGAAGGGGGTGAGAGAGAGAAGAGAAAGAGGTAGAGAGAGAGAGAGAGAAGAGGGTGAGAGAGAGAGAGAGGTAGAGAGAGAGAGAAGAGGGTGAGAGAGAGAAGAGGGTGAGAGAGAGAAGAGGGTAAGAGAGAGAAGAGGGTGAGAGAGAGAAGAGGGAAGAGGGTGAGAGAGAGAGAGAGAAAGAGGGTGAGAGAGAGAGAGAGAGAGAAGAGGGTGAGAGAGAGAAGAGGGTGTGAGAGAGAGAGAGAAGAGGGTGAGAGAGAGAGAGAGAGAAAGAGGGTGAGAGAGAGAAGAGAAAGAGGTAGAGAGAGAGAGAGAAGAGGTTAAGAGAGAGAGAGAGAGAGAGAGGTAGTGAGAGAGAGATAAGAGAAAGAGGTAGAGAGAGAAGAGGGTGAGAGAGAGAGAAAAGGGTGAGAGAGAGAAGAGGGCGAGAGAGAGAAGAGAAAGAGGTAGAAAGAGAAAGAGAGAGAGAAGAGGGTGAGAAAGAGCAGAGAAAGAGGATGAGGAGCATTCTAATTTAATTTGTACTCAATCAAAAACAAAAGATGTTGTTGCTTTTAAACCTTCCACGAAAGCAAATTAGACACAAGGTTGTTTTTAATGTGGGGAAAAACCAGCTCCCTCAAAAAGGGGTCACTGGCAGTATCCAAACAAATAGTAATTGTCTCAGTATGAAGGGTTTCTCCTACATCGCCCAAGGACTAATTACAGAACAGATATGACCTGGGTGAAGGCCAGGCGTTGGCGTTTAAATAGTTTTGCTTTATTTATACGAAAAAGGCAAACAAATAGCCGACATGATGGCATGGTTGGAATTTTGTTTAACTCGATCCAAAAAAAAAAAAAAGATAAAGACGATGTCCATTTGCGAATGTGAGATATTACGATCTGGAAAGTATGCGAAAACTTCTTGTGGAATCTAACTGACGCGAGAACCCCCACCTGAAACGCTTTTCATGGACATACGCAAATGCTTGCGCCCATGGGGGGGGGGGTACCCGGCGTTGTCCGGGTATTTGTAGGTGTGTGTATGGGGGGGGGGGGGTAATTAATAATCCTGCTTAAATATTATAAAAAAGACGATGTAAAAAAAACAAAAACAAAACGGAAAAAAATGGCATAAATAAACCTGCGTATGGGGGGGGGGGGGTAAACTAAAGAATAAGCGAAGTAATAAAAAAAAACGTTTGGTCGGGAGGAGGGATTGAACCCGGAAGTGGAAAACAATACCAACTACTTAACGGTCTCGACCACGAGTGCGAATAATAGATTAGCATGTTAAGTTAAAGCTTATAAAGCTAAAAGAAGTTTGATTGACAGGAAGACGCTAAATGAGGTCATCGCACGATCGTTATTTTTAGTTTTCACTTCCCCCAGATGATGGTGGGAAGTGGGGGGAAAGCAACGAAAGCCGAGAACACAACGTTTTTCACTGTATTTATACTAAAATGGAGGACAAACGGGACGGAGCGAAATAGCACGAATCTCATAAAAGTCGTCGTAAATAAATCTAGAGAGGACCCGCGTTCCCAAATCCTAGATATTATGATATAGGGGATATACAAACAGTTTTCAGCGATAGTAACGACCCCGGGAGCGTGTGCGAAAGAAGCCTTTGCGAGACATACACGAAAGTTTGTTTATATTTACGTGATTATTGAAAATGTAATTCTATGATTAAAATTTAATTGAAATTAATCACCTTGTTTAACAAATAAAAAAAGAAAGAATGCAAGATAAAATTTTTAACTTCATCTTTCATTATTTTAACACATTTAAAGCATTTAATCATTTTAAAACTTCATTTTTCATCTTTTTATTTATTTATTGCACAACTTATTTGTATTGTTCAATATTTTAAATTTTAAATAAAAATTTTGGTACTTGTACAGTTTAAGACATTAAAAAATTAAAATATCGAAAACATGTTATATTGTACGTATCCGTTATGGAATGAAGTTCTCCGGAAAAAAAATCACTTCATTTCATCAAGTAGTTTTTTTTTTTTTTAAATTTAATTTAATTTGTTATGATACTGAGCAAAAGGTTCGAGGTTTAGGAAGAAAAGCTAGTATTAAAGATGGGGAGGGAGTGTCAGCGCTTTCAGCTGAAGATTTCCGAAAAAATATTTCACTTAATTTGATCGAGTAGTTTCTTTTTTATTTATTTATTTATTTATTTTACAGCGGAAATCACGTTTTTATGACAACGCGTTAAAGGCAGACATCTTGGAGTTTTTGGAACACGCCACGGAGAGATAACTCAGTTTAAAGCACGGCCACTCCCTCCCCATCTTTAATACTAGCTTTTCTTCACAAACATCGAACTTTTTGCTCGGTATCATGCCAAATTGTTTTTTCGCTGTAAAAAAAAAAAAAAAAAAAAAAAACTATGCGATCAAATTAAATGAATTTTTTTTTTTTCAAAGATCGGGTTTGTATTACTGTACACATAGATTCGAAAAAGTTGTCAAAAAACAAATACATAACAAATAAATGTTATCAAAGGAAAGATAAGTTACTTTTCTACCAAACTGGATATATTTTTTGTGTTTTTATTCAATGTAACATGTTTATTCAGCTCGAAAAACATGCAGTGTTTACCGATGTATTGGAAAATTCAAGATGGCGTCCGACTGTCTCTTTAACACGGTAAGTTTGGCAAAAGATGTTATAAATAATAAACTAAACAAAATACTATTAAAAAAACAACCGAATAAATGTCAAGTTATGTCACGGTAACATATATTGAGCAAATTTCTAACAGTATTTTGTCTAGTTTATTATTTATAATACCTTTTTCCAAACTTACCCTCTCCGAGAGAGAGTCGGCCGCCATTTTGAATTTTCCAATACATCGGTAAACACTGTATGGTTTTCGAGCTGAATAAACATGTTATATTGAATAAAAACACGAAAAAATGTATCCAGTTTGGTAGAAAAGTAACTTATCTTGCCTTTGATAACATTTATTTGTTATATATTTGTTTTTTGACAACTTTTTCGAATCTATGTGTACAGTAATACAAACCCCAAAGATCTTCAGGCCAAAACGGATACGTACAATATAACTTTTTTCGATATTTTCATTTTTTAATGTCTTGATTAAACTGTACAAGTGCCACAATGTTAAATTATAAAATCAAACACATTTAATCATTTTAAAACTTTATCTTTCATTATTTCTTTTTTTATCTGTTAAGCAACGTGGTTTATATCAAATAAAGTTTACGTGACCAAACTTTTATTTACATTAAGGGCTATATACCAGTGTCCGGTTTTTTAAAAAAATTTTTTTATTTATTTATATAACAGGGTTCAAGGCTATTTGTACAACTAAATGGCAAAGTACGCACAGACTAAGAAGAAAATACGGGTTTGCATTACTGTACACATAGATTCAAAAAAGTTGTCAAAAAACAAATATATAACAAATAAATGTTATCAAAGGCAAGATAAGTTACTTTTCTACCAAACTGGATATATTTTTCGTGTTTTTATTCAATATAATATGTTTATTCAGCTCGAAAAGCATACAGTGTTTACCGATGTATAGGAAAATTCAAAATGGCGCCCGAACACGGTAAGTTTGAGAAAAGGTGTTATAAATAATAAACTAGACAAAATACTGTTAGAAATTCGCTCAATATATATTACCGTGACATAAGTTGACATATATTCGGTGGTTTTTTAATAGTAAGTTGTTTAGTTTATTATTTATAACACCTTTTCCCAAACTTAACCTGTTAAAGAGAGAGAGAGTCGGGCGCCATTTTGAATTTTCCAATACATCGGTAAACACTGCATGTTTTTCGAGCTGAATAAACATGTTACATTGAATAAAAACACAAAAAATATATCCAGTTTGGTAGAAAAGTAACTTATTTTGCCTTTGATAACATTTATTAGCTATATATTTGTTTTTTGACAACTTTTTCGAATCTATGTGTACAGTGATTTTTTTTCCTCGTTATTTATTAGTTTCATTTTAAGTGAATTTTATTCAAGTACGCATGGAAAAAAAATAAAAGAATTAATAATTTTATTTCATTTTAATAAGAAAGATAACGAAGTAGTAATTCGTTCTTAGGGTACATATAGATTCGAAAAAGTTGTCAAAAAAACCCAAATATATAACAAATAAATGTTATTAAAGGTAAGATAAGTTACTTTTCTACCTAATTGGATATTTTTTAGTGTTTTTATTCAATTTAACATGTTTATTCAGCTCGAAAAACATACAGTGTTTACCGATGTATTGGAAAATTCAAGCATGCACAAAAGATGCTTTCTCTGTCTAAGGGGAAGTAACCCAACAATGTCTTTAGCTTTACCAACCGGTGTTCATCTCTGTTATTCCCCTACAAGTGTTTACAATTATAATTATTAATTGACGCTTCTACACTATCAGAACGATAGACAAGATCAAAGTGTAGTATCTGTTCTTCAGATGCTGCACTTCTATTTCTTGTTCTCTTTCGGTGGAGGAGAAATCCTTCACGACTGAGACAATTTTTATTTTTGTACCTTTTCTCCACGTTAAAAAACGACCCTGGTGTCTAACTCTGTCCCGTGGGGAGGCATAGTAAATAGGTACACTATCAGAACGAAATTTCGGAAATCGTAAAACTGAATTTCACATGAAAACAATGGTATCTACGCGTACCTCATATTTTTAAGATGATTTATCAATGTAAACTAAAGATACTTGAGCATCAATATTTATCTTGCTGTGGTAATTATCCGGTAAATATGTAGTTTAGCGGCGTAAATTATTTGACAGACAAAAAATTATAAAAACTATTCATTTTATATAAAGCACATTATTAGACCCAAAGGCTGAAATACCCCCCCCCCCCGCAAAATTCAGTTTTATTATTAATTTTTTAATAAACTGAATGTACAAATAAAAATATTGCAGCATTAAGAATTGATTATATAATGTTATTACTTGAATTAAAATAAAAATTAATGTTGCAATATTTTAAGTTATAAATTTATATTTTTTTACTAGAAATATCTTGTCCTTTTCTTTTCCAGTTTTAACAACTAGTTCTTTACTTTTCCGTGTTTAAGCTTAACCATATTACTTTTCAGGCTCGCATTTTTCTATTGTAATCCATGATTTTTTTCCAGGCTTCCAATAAATTCACTTGTTCTTTGTTTAATTTCAGTTTTATATTTTTGCCCCCATAAACACAAATGTAATAAAAATATACGGCACTCGTCCGCTTTCAATAAAATCACCCAATTATTTCCCTTTCGTGCTTTCATTCTCCCTGTTTCACTTTTTACTTCTCTTTTCATGACAGAAGTGAATTAGTAGCAACAGTAGTCGCTGAAGCGACGTGTTTGCTATGGAAACTAGTCATAAAAAGCGTTGCTCACCTCCTTACTTTTTTTTTTTTTTTTTTTTTTTTTTTTTTTACGGTTTTGAACACCAGTAAATTCATCATAACTTTTGTCTTACTGAACGAAAATTGAAAATCTTTTTCACAATATAGCTGAAAAAGGTGATTTATAAACTGTAATAATTGTTCGAAATTTGGTCCAAAAATGAGTGAGCGGTGAAGCTTTAAAGCAATCTTGATGACTACAACTGCTAGCTAACCATATATTCGAACACGGTAGCGTTTGAATACATGGTTAAGTAGCAGTTTTGTTGACGCATGATATCAGCTGCTTATTCTCTTTTCATAACATTTATTTGTTTTTAATTATTTATTTTATTCATTTTATTTATCTAATTTCATTTATTTATGAAAAGAATTGATTTTTATTTATTTATATATTTATTTTATGTATTTTTATTTAATTTATTTATTTTTATTTCTTTAAATAATTTTATCTATTTATTTTATTTATTTTTATTTATTTATTTTATTTATTTATTATTTTTATTTTCTCTTTTTTCGTTCATTTATTTATTTCGCTTTATACGTAATACTCCATTCATCTATTTGTTTATTTATTTTTATTTATTTAATTTCAATAAAATAAAATACGTATTATATACGCTTGAAGCCACATCAACACATTATTACAAAATAAACAGACATTTATTTTGTTTGAAATTTGTACTGAAATTCATAAATATATTTTGAAGATAGACTTCATCTTCAGTATGTCTTTCTTTGCCATGTTGTTGTTGGAGCAGAGAATCAGAAAGTAGAAGTCTGTTTGTTGTTTTTACGGCTAACTAAAAAAAGATGATAGTAGTCCACAATAAATAAAATTAATAAATAATACTCATCTCCATAATGAACAATATATTTTCTGTTTTTGTTATGTTGTACACTATACAAAGATGTTTGTGTTGCCGTGGTGCAATACAATTAATAATACTCTCATATCTACTAAGATGTATATGATAGTCAATTCACAGTTCTATATCTTGGACAATGCAAGTATGTTTAAAGATTAAACCTAAGCAAGGTATGGCATAAGTTAGCAAGGGTGTCAGTCGCTGGATTGAACTTATTTCCCCCCTATTATTTGCATATATTTATGTAGTGAAAATTGTTTGAATAAAATTAATTCATTAGTTAGTTAGTAGATGGAATTAATAATTTTATAATTTACATAAAAATTAATAATTTTATTATATCATAATTAGGATCATTTAATTCTTTCTAACTCAACAATAAACAACAACATATGCAAATAATAAATAAAATATTTATCAATATTCAAATTTTATTTTTAGCTGCAATATTTTAAGTCTAAAAAATTCTTATTTTTTACTTTACTAGAATATCTTGTTCTTTACTTTTCCAGGTTAAATTTCTTGTCCTTTACTTTTCCAGGTTTAATAAAATCTTAAGAATATTACTTTTCATGCGCGCATTTTTCCATATAATCCATGATTTTTCCAGGCATTGCTATTGTATTAATATATAAATTTATAATATTTATTAATGATTGTCAAAAGAAATTAGCTCTCAAACACACATTTATGCAATATTTATCATTCAATCACAGTAGTTCCGAGCCAGGGTCTCTACCGAGACTGCGGTTCATGAATTCGTGATCTGTATAGAGCGTAAACTAACAAAAAGAAGATGGCACTCGGTGTCTTTTTAGATATCGTTGGAGCTTTTGACAACATACCCTTCAGTAGTATGTTCAAGTCGCTACGAGAACTCAATGTGCCACCAGTACTCATCCGATGGATTGAGTATATGGTGAGGCACAGAACAGTTCAAGTAGAACTACTGAGGGCAACTGTTAAAAGGGAAGTAGTTAAATGAAACCCCCAAAGTGGGATTTTATCACCTTTACTATGGAACTGTATGCTGAATCCTCTTTTAAAGGAGTTTAAAAATAGGAATATTTATGCCCAGGCTGCTGCTGATGACATCACAGTGCTGGTCGCGGGTTCAAAAGTACTATTGGTCAGACGCATTGCCAAAATGGGACTACATTTTTCATCAAATGTGATAACGAAAAATTGGAGTTCATTCAAAGAATATGTATATCATAGAATTCACTAATATTTTTAATCGATAAATTCACCATTTTTTGCTATAAAATCATAAGGAGAGTGAAAAAAAATTAATTATTAAAAAAAAGTTCGTTTTTTTTAATTATAAAAAAAACGATACACGGGATTGAACCTAAAATGGTATAGCTGGAAATGTTTTCTCGATCATTAAATCATTTCTCTCAGATAGGCTCATAAGAGTAGTGATTGATGGGCAGAAATCAGAGGCCCACAGTATTAATACTGGAGTCCCTCAGGGGTCCATACTGGGCCCAACTCTCTTCCTGATCTACATCAATAATCTCCCTTGGCCTTCGGGCCAAGATCAAAGTGTAGTATCTGTTCCGGCAGATACTGCAAGCTAGGACTAGCTATGACTAGCAAAGACCAGATGTGGGGGCAACCCCACATGCCTGACTTTTAACCAGCTCCCATTTCCCACCTCTCGGGAGCTGGTCCCCTTTTTCCCTTCTCCCTCCCTTCACTCCTCACATTAAAAATCGGCCTTGTGCCTAATTTGCTCGGTGGGGGAGCAAATAAATACCATCTGTTCCGGCAGATGCTGCACTTAAGATAATTTGTACCAGTCAATGGAGGGGAAACCCTCTATACTGGGACAATTATTATTTTTGGTAACCAGAGTGCCCCCTTTTTGCCTACTTTTAGGGGAGCTGGTTTTTACCTCACATTAAAAACGGCCTTGTGCCTAATTTTCTCAGTGGGGGAGCAAATAAATACCATCTGTTCCAGCAGATACTGCAAGCAAAGACCATATGTGTGGGCAACCTCACATATAAGACCTTGGTCAATGTAGGGGCAACCCTTCATACCAATTGTCACTATCCAGCTCCCCTACTCTCCGGGGAGCTGGTCCCCATTTCCCCTTCACTCCTCACATTAAAAATCGGCCTTGTGCCTAATTTGCTCAGTGGGGGAGCAAATAAATACCATCTGTTCTTCAGATGCTGCACTTCTATTTCTTGTTCTCTTTCGGTGGAGGAGAAATCCTTCACGACTGAGACAATTTTTATTTTTGTACCTTTTCTCCACGTTAAAAAACGACCCTGGTGTCTAACTCTGTCCCGTGGGGAGGCATAGTAAATAGGTACATCAATAATCTCCCAAAACACATACTAAAATCTTTCGTTGACATCTATTTTCTTTGCCATGTTGTTGTTATTGTTGTTGTTGTTGGAGCAGAGAATCAGAAAGTAGAAGTCCGTCTGTTGTTTTTACGGTAGTTTTTTTAAATCTCGGAACGGCCCGTTGGTCACGCGAGATTTACGTTAAGATTTTTGTTCCTTAGAAGCGCTGGTTGAGTTTGAATACAATAAAATGCATGGCAAAAAGAAAGAAAGACTGAAGATGAAGCTTTGCCTCGAAATATATTTATGAATAATCTCTTATAAGATTATCATTCAAACACGGTAGTGTTTGAATGATAATATTATGAGACATTATTCTAAGTATGTTTTAGTGATGTTTCGAAAGTAATGCCTCTTATTTTTATTCAATCTGAATGAATCAGAAGGGGATTGTAAATTGCATTGTTATGATGACTGTATTTCTGCATTCATGACCTGCAAGTTTCATATCTCTGTTACAGATATTGACGGTGTACGACTCTAAAAAAGCACCACCTGTAATGGATGTTAATCATTTGAATTCTTTTATGTGGGAAAAGATTGAACCAATCGCCATCCATCGGCGCCTGTTGGATATTTACGAAGCTGATTCAGCTAATGTAAGCTCTGTTAGTAGATGGGTTTGTTGATTTCAGAGTGGCAGCAGAGATGTGTGCGATGAAGCACGCTTTGGACGTTTATGGTGATAAAGTGATTTGAAAATCGTGCTGACTATGTAGAAAAATCAATTCTGAAGCAGAAACGGTCGCTTGTTTTAACAGTACTTTAGTTAATAATGAATAGAAAAGAATAGTATTGTCCAAACTTGTTTTCCACACGCACGCACGTATATACACAACTACGTATATACACCCCAGGCACGCACGCAAGCACACATACGCATTAACCACACATACGTACACACATACGAGCGTGAGGTCACTTCCTTTTTTTCTCCAAACGCATGCGCAGAAAACCAAGGTCCCACGCGCAGCCCCTTTTTCTTCCTCTTTCATCGGGTGGCTTTTGAGCTGACCAGTCGCACCAGATTTCGCCTCCCGACTACCAGTGGTCACTCCTCGTCAAAACATGTGCGCGGACGGTTAGCGACCTGCATACGTTCGCCCTTTCTTTCTCCCCCGTTTTCATAAAGCAGCAGTCGCTTTATGTGTGCCTTTTCATTTCCTCCTCACGTTTGGATTTTTCATCTTTTGAAATGAACATTAGCTTTTTATTTTTCTACGAAAAATAAACGTGTTCAAATTTATTCAACGTTTTCATTCCTTCATTTTCTGTTTGTTTCATTGTATATTTTTGCAGCGGTTTGGTGTATTATTATATGCTAACCCGTTACAAATTTGGTGACCCCCGAACTTTAAAATGAAATGAACGTTTTTGAAGGAACCACGTGTTGAACTCTAACACAAATATTTACAAAACACACGGAAAATAACCGGACAACCACGTGGAAGAATAACGTCAAACCGCGAACAAAAGACGAGTAAAATAATAATAATGTCACTACAACCCACGGAAACCCAGCATGAAACAATGACATTGAACATTCCACCCTTCAACCCGGCGAACACAAAAATATGGTTCGTCCAAATACAAGCTTTATTTGACGCCAAACGAATTACCTCACAACGAGCGCGTTATTGCTATCTCGTCGAGAAACTGCCTTTGGAGATAGTGGAAGAGGTTATAGATGTACTTGACAATGTGCCTGAAGAAAACCCATACGACACACTCAAGCAAGCCATTCTACAGCGAACCGGCGTTTCTAATGAAGCCATGCTGCGAAACCTGTTCACACAAGTTGAATTGGGAGACCGCACACCGTCGCAGTTACTACGACACATGAAATCCTTGTTAGGAGAAAATAAAATGTCTGACAGCATTATGCGTAGCTTGTGGATGAATAAGCTACCCGCGACAGCAAAACAAATCCTCGCGCCAATGTCTGAAGAGACAACGTTAGAAAAACTCGCCGACATAGCTGACCGGATACTCGAAAGTTCCCAAAGCCGACAAGTGTACGCACAACAACAGCAACCAGTGCAAACCCGAGACGAGGAGCTAGCGGAATTAAAGTCCACAGTGGAAAAGCTGTCACAACAATTAGCCGACGTTCTCCAAGTATGTCGACGTTACCCCAGTAACTACAACAACACGCGACAAAGGACCAGACGAAGAAGCTCCAGCAGCAGGCGACACGGTTCACGTGATAGACAAAACATATGCTTCTATCACAGAAAATTCGGCGCGGACGCTTGACGATGCACTACACCCTGTGCGTTCAAAAAAACAGCACAGGGAAACGAATTTTCCAGCCAGTAACGACGACAACTGTAGCTGGAATACACAAAAAAGGTCGTCTGTTTTATATCCGTGACAAAATTCACGGATATAACTTCTTAATAGACACCGGAGCTGAAATCAGCGTCATACCGACACCGCATGGCCATCCAACGGGGACACATTTTCTCACTCTGCAAGCTGCTAACGGGACTAAAATACCCACTTTTGGAGAGAAAATGTTAAACTTAAACCTGGGAATGCGAAGGAATTTTGTTTGGAATTTCACCATAGCCAGCGTGACCACTCCAATATTAGGGGCAGACTTTTTAGCCCATTTTAACCTGTCTGTCGACATGACAAACCATTCGTTAACAGACAACGAAACGAAGATTTCGGTGAGAGGAACCACTTCAAAATTTTTAACCACCGGAATCAGCGCTGCCTTACCCGAAGATGCACACGTCCGCCAGCTACTCCAAAAATATCCTCAACTCTCCCAGCCGTTTAAAAATACGGACCCTATCAAGCATAGCGCTAAGCACTACATCAAAACCACAGGACCGCCCGTCTATTCAACCCCCAGACGCTTGAAACCGGATACGCTATACATTAAGTGCAAATAGGCAAAAATTCATAGATGCTAGAAATCATTGTAAAAGAGAAATAACTACAGACAAAAGAAGACATGCTGAAATAACCAGGGAATGCATAGAGTCGCAAAAGATAGGAACTCGTGATTTCTGGAAAATTTATCATAGTGTAGTGAATAAAGGGCAATCAGTAATTCCCCCACTGAGCAACAACCAGAAGGTTACATGTGCGGCACTGAAAAGGTAGAACTGCTTGCTTGGCAATAAGCAACATACTTCCAAATTTCCAACGCCAAAGCCAACAAGCGACATACTCCCTAACCCTAACCCTAACACTCCCAAATTTCTCTATACTGATAGAAGCCATAATTGATGATCAAGTACTAACGTCCCCCCCCTTACCCACCAATTTTTATTTTCTCCTTTTCAGAGGCATTCCCACCTAGAGACTACCCCACAGGACTTCAGGTTTCTTTACAAACCGAAGTGAAACGGGCGGTCTATCAACTAGATGGGGTTGGGGGGGTCTTACTAACCACTTTGTATTTTTTTCTCCCCGCCCCTGACCTCGACACAAATGAATTATTGTATCATTATTATTATCTTTTTTGCTTTTACACATTAATAAAAAGATATTTTAAACGATTTGGTTCTAAGTAGGACGTCCCCCAGTATGAATGGGTGAATGCGGTATTACTGTGAAAAAAGATACTAGCTAAAAGAATTTCTTGTTTAGTTCTAGAGTGACAAGGATAATCAATGGCCCCCATTCCCCCCCTTTTGAGTTAGCCTTGTGCCTAAATATTTTGTTCATATTTAATTTACATTGTATTTTTAGTTTGAATAACAGATTTAATATATCAAAGTGTAGTATCTGTTCTGATGTTACACTTAAGTTAATTGGTCCTTGTGGTATGGAGAGGTGTCCGGGCAATCAAAAAACACAATAAGTCAATCCCAGGAAAGGTGACCTGTAATAGTGTTACAGAGGTGTGTCCAGCCAATCAAAAGAATACAATGAGAAATCCCGCGGATTTAAAACGACCTATATCCATTATGCCTGGGAATGCGTCAATATTACATCAAATGGTCAGGAAAGCTAACCGATATTAAATGGGTTAGCTCCAAACCACCAAAAAGTACAATAAAAAAAAGCTGGCTAAAATAAGGTAAACAGGTCAATCAACAGGAACTATGACCCATAGAGTTGCAAAACAATAAACAAGCTGCCGAGAAAAAGGTCAACAGGTCAAAGTGAGATAAATAAAAGAGCAGAGAGAAAACAAAGGTGAGGAGACACAAAACGAAAATACAGGTCGACACATTGTTCTGCGACCCACCTTCTCCACAAACCTCCACCGTGCTATGATGTTAGTTATCACTTTTATTTTGAAGTGTATATTGTAAATAAACAAATCTGTATTGAAAACATAAAAGATGTCTCGTATTCATTTTAACACAAAATAACTATCTCACAGAAAAGATGTTGCGAGTTTGTCTCTGCTTTATCGTTATTTTCATGGAAAGTGTTCAACTGAGCTTCAATCTATGGTTCCCCGACCCTCACCAAACTTTCACAAGAAACACTAGACTAGCTGAAAGCATTATCAATAATTTTCCCCACTCTTTATCTGTACCTAAACATAAACATAGATTCCATGATCAAAGCTTCTTTCTTAGAACTGCACGCCTGTGGAATTGTCTTCCGTTTTCCTGCTTTCCAGCTGTCTATAATATGGTTGTCTTCAAGTCCAACGTGAACAATTTTCTGATGAGCCGTTCCACTTAAGTTAACAAATTTACCGAACTTCCATTACTATCGATTACTATATTGTCCTTTTGACTACTGTACACTCTTTAACCCTTATCCTTGAGTGGCCTATCGGCCTTGATAAGTGGTGACGTCTATGTAAAAAAACAAACAAAAAAAAAAACAAACAAAAAAAACTTTTCGTTTAGACGATCAAGAGAACTTGACGATCACAGCCCATTCATAATATTGGGATTTCCTCAAACGTTTGAGGTAACAAAGTAATGTGACGACGTCAAAAAGAAAGGAAAGACAAGCACAGAGTTAAATGTAATGAAAACTGTATTTATAAAAGGAAAAGAAAGGTGTTGCAAACAGTTGGGTTTGTGGGAAACTTATCTTACAGATATGTCCGTTTATCAGTTAAATCTTTCCTGTGTCTTTAGTTGGTATCAAAGAGAAGAGAAAGGTGCGGTCTTGGTGTGTGCTGCTATTGCAGCTTTGAACTTCTTGCAGGTCCCATATTTCTTCTGACCTTCACCTTTACCGAGGTGAACGATTTATATGACCTTCACCAAGGTGCGCGACTTGACACACAAAAATAAACCGCCTCTTAATCACCTGCTAACGCACGCGTCACTGTAACGTCCAATGACAACAACAACCTTCTCACTCGACCTGCCTTTATACCACTATCTCAATCCCTTCTCTTGCGCATGCGCCTGTAGATTCCTGACAACCTCGAGACTTCCGCTTATAAAAACCCAAGTTTTGTTGTCGCGCATGCCTATACAAGGCACAAACACGAGGGCGTTTGTTGTGTTGGTAAGTACTACATTTCTGATGACGGTGAGCTGGCAAAATGGATGTAGTCGCAGACAAGTCTCAACCGTAAAAGAGCACGGAAATTTGAAGGGGCCGCGCAAATAGGGGTCGGGGAGGAAATTAGAATGGCAGCCCGTGATTGGTTGGTTTTCATCCAATCACAGGGCACCACACCAGTAACTCCGTAATAATTTCAATAATGTATGTACCTATTTACTATGCCTCCCCACGGGACAGAGTTAGACACCAAGGTCGTTTTTTAACGTGGAGAAAAGGTACAAAAATAAAAATTGTCTCAGTCGTGAAGGATTTCTCCTCCACCGAAAGAGAACAAGAAATAGAAGTGCAGCATCTGAAGAACAGATACTACACTTTGATCTTGTCTCGAAGGCCAACGCATCTTGTTTTGTATTTTTAACTGTACGAGTTATGTCCCTTGGAATGATATAATAAAAAAAATGGCTTCTTGTAATATAAAGACGTCTTATCGTTGCGTCTCCTTTATATTTAAATATTCATCCCAACCCTTTATACTAAGACGATTACTATTATTTTTTAGATACTGACAGAGTGCCCCCATTTTACACTTGATTTCGGGGAGCTGGTTTTAGCACCACATTAAAAATGACCTTGTGTCAAATTTGCTTTCGTGGGTAAACAGATAAATACCTAAATAAATAGAAAACAGTATTTTTAATATGAATATCAATACACAAAATATTTATAGGAGTATAAATAAGTGTGAAAAGGTTTGGATCAAATTTTCATTTTAGAAAATATATTTTACAAAAATAAGATTTGATTTTTTTTTTATTTATTTATTTATTTACGTGTTTAGAATAAAATGGAATATTTATTAATTTCTGTATATGTACGCATTTAAAAAAAAAAAAAATAAATTTTACAAAAATAGGTAAGAAAAAGTATTTTCTAAACTATGGGAAATTTCGTTGAAGATATTTTATTTCCAGTGATGCTGCTTCATTTTTTTTTTTTTTTTTGTTTTTGTTTTTTTGAAAATTAGCTAGGGGTTTGTATTACTTACTATACACGCATTCGAAAAAATTGTCAAAAAACAAATATGTAACAAAGAAATCTTATCAAAGGCAAGATAAGTTACTTTTCTACCTTACTAGATAATTTTTTTAGTGTTTTTATTGAATGTAACATGTTTATTCAGCTTGAAAAACAGTGTTTACCGATGTATTGGAAAATTTAAAATCCCGCCCGACTCTCTCTTTAACACGGTAAGTTTGGGAAAAGGAGCTTAAAATAAAAAACTATACAAAACACTGTTAGAAACTCGCTCAATATATGTTACCGTGACATAGGCTGACATATATTCGGTGGATTTTTAACAGTATTTTGTATAGTTTTTATTTTTAACTCATTTTCCCAAACTTACTGTGTTCCACAGAATCCGGTGCCATTTTTAATTTTCCGATACATCGGTAAACACTGTATGTTTTTCGAACTGAATAAACGTGTCACATGAAAACACTAAAAAAATATTCAGTTTGGTAGAAAAGTAATTTATCTTGCCTTTGATAAAATGTATTTGTTATATATTTGTTTTCTTTTTGAGAACTTTCTCGAATCTATGCGTAAAGTAATACAAACCCATTAGCTAATATAATCTACAATAGTGAATACACATAATACTAAAAACAAAATTTAATCCAAACCTTTCCATTATTAATTATTTTTAACTACAACATGTAACGTGGTTTATTGGCCGGACGTTTTTAGGTCGATGTGAGATTTTCACTGTACACCGGCTGTTACTCGCACCGGGATGGTTCTTTTTCCGTTACGCCATAAAATCTAATGAAAAGATGAATTTCATTTCTTTTTGATTAAAGAGTGTTTAGTTTTTACAGCAAATTTAAATCAAGTAACGTGTAGAGATTGAATATTCCAAAATCAACAATTCAACACAAATAAAACAATAAAATAAATAAGTGTATCAAATGTAGTTGGCGGCAGGTTTCGGATTTTGTAAAACCAACAGTTTTGGTGCGTTTCGGTTTTCCTATTCATGTTTTTGTATCAACACAACCGAATTACTCCTATGAACGTTTCGCGTATACGAAATAGATCCTTAGTTTATGCTTAAAAAATTGAATAAAAAAAGATTGCGTGATTTATCAAAACAGCAAAAAGAACTGTTAAAGGATATGAGATGTAAATTATAAATAATTTAATAAGAAAATTGTCATATTGAAGATGTGAGCAATGGTTGTTGGTGGCGTAGGAAAAAGTAAAAAATTAATTGAAAAAAAAAAAAAAATACTCACAACAAAAGTTATGTGCCTCTCGTAATTATGTAGTTCTACAAACTATCCCGAGTGCCAACATGGTAAGAATTTGTCTTCTTAAATTATATTCAGCAAAAATATCATAGGTAAATTTCTTAATTATCCCTCAAAAGCAAGATTAGTAACAGAAAGTAGTTTATCGGGGTTTGTATTACACTTAGATTCGAAAAAGTTGTCATAAAACAAATATATAACAAATAAATGTTATCAAAGTTAAGATAAGTTACTTTTCTACCTAACTGGATAATATTTTAGCGTTTTTATTTAATGTAACATGTTTATTCAACTCGAAAAACATATTGGAAAATTTAAAATGGCGCCGAACTCTTTGCTGAACGCATTAAGTTTCGTAGCCTCGTAGGAGATGTCCTTTTCTCTTCCCTGCAACCTATCTCACAGAAGAGATGTTGCGAGTTTGTCTCTGCTTTATCGTTATTTTCATGGAAAGTATTCGACTGAGCTTCAATCTAGGGTACTCCCTCGCCAAACTTTCACAAGAAACACTCGTCTAGCTGAAAACGCTGTCAATAATTCCCTCCCCTCCTCTTTACCTATGCCTCAACCTAAACGCAGATTCCATGAACAAAGCTTCTTTCTTAGAACTGCACGCCTGTGGAATTGTCTTCCGTTTTCCTGCTTTCCAGCTGACTACAATATGGTTTGTCTTTTTAACAAGTTCTTGATTAGCCGTTGTTCCACTTGTTAACAAATTTGCTGGATCTCCATTACTAACGATTACTATATTGTCCAATTTCTACTATACACTCTTTAACCCTTATTCTCGAGTGTCCTCTTGGCCTTGATAAGAGGTGATGCCTATGTAAAAAAAAAAAAATGAGTTAAAAATAAAAAATATACAAAATACTATTATTTTTAACAAATATGTCAGCTCATGTAACGGTAATATATATTGAGCGAGTTTCTAACAGTATTTTAAAAACAAACACGCAAAATTAACGGCCGGTGCCTCAATTTAGCGCTTTTTAGCCCTTCCCTTTACTTAAAAATTATTCAGAAAAAAGATTAAAACGGAACGAAATTTAAATTTCCGTCCCATATTTACAACAACCGTAAAACGGCGCATACTCCGCAAGTTTTACCTTTCTTTGAGTTATAACTATGTTATTAACAAACTTTCGAGTTTTTTTTTTTTTTCGTAATGTTCATGAAAAGATTATTATTATTAAAAAATTTTTTTTTTAATGATTACAAACTATGATGCTTTATATTCGTTTAAAAAAGAAAAAAAAAAAAAAAGCAAAAATAAATATTTATATGTTTCGGACTTTTTTTAAGAAATTTTTTTTTTGTGTGCTAGTGCAGAGAGTGATCCGCCGCGGCGCTATTTTTTTAAAATCGTATTTCCAAGTTTAATTAAATTTTTATGATATGTTTTTTTTATTCAATTGTAAGGTTGAAGTATAGAAGATGTACAAAACATCCTCCCCTCCCCATGTTAAGAATGGCTTTTTAAATAATAACGTTATTATTTACGTCCGGATCACTCTCTGCACTAGTACCCCCCCCCTTTTTTAATTTTTTTTTTTTTAGCATTTTAAACTATAACTTTAGTAAATGTTTTGTTTTGTTTATACAAAATAATGCTGGTTTGTGTTAGCATAAACATAGATTCGAAAAAGTTGTCAAAAAACAAATATATAACAAATAAATGTTATCAAAGGCAAGATAAGTTACTCTTCTACATATCTGGAAAATATTTTAGTAGTTTTATTCACCTTAAAACGTTTAATCGGTTCGAAAATCATACAATGTTTATTAATATATTTTAAAAAGAAAAATGGCGGTATGCTCGCTGTTGAACACGGTAAGTTTTGGGAAATAAGTTAAAAATAAAAAAATATACAAAATACTGTTAGAAACTCACTCAATATATGTTACCCTGACATAGGCTGACATATATTCGGTGGGTTTCTAACAGTGTTTTGTATAATTTGTTTATTTGAATTTATTTTCCCAAACTTATCGTGTTCAACAACGAGCATGTCGCCATTTTTCTTTTTCAAATGTATCGATAAACGCTGTATGGTTTCCAAACCAATTACACGTTTTAAAGTGAGTAAAAACACTAAAAACTTTTCCACGTAGGTAGAAGCGTAACTTATCTTGCGTTTGATAACATTTATTTGGTATATATTTGATTTTTGCCCACTTTTTCGAATCTGTTTGTATACTAATACAAACCCAATAATACATTTCCAGTAAGATTTAAAACAATAATAATAATAATGAGTTCCTAATATTCCGTAATCGTTAATTAATAAATACTGAAAATTTGATTAAAATTGGTTGGATAATATTTTTACCTAATGTCCACCTCGATAATTTTCTTTAAAATGACTTCTATACGAAAATCACATTCAAATTTTGTAGAGACAAGTAGTTATCAAGATATAAAGACTTGTATTATGCACAGTAATTCTCTGGCAGCAATGTTTTTACACGTGTTCACGCGATTGTTTATAGCTCGTGCATAAAAACATGGCTGCCAGAGAATTACAGTGCATAATACAGATTTTAATATTTCGATAATTACTTGTCGCTGCAAAATTTAAATGCGATTTTCGTATTCAGCATAGTCGAAAACCTTTAAAAGTCGTCATTATAAATAAAATTGTTGAGGTGGACCTAATGTAAAAATTTACCCTGTTTTTTTTTTTTTTGACCCCCAAAAACGAAAGTAATCGAAATCATACTTTTTTATTTACAAAAAAAAAAAAATTATTAACAAAAACGAAATAATTTAATTATTAAGTGGAAAAAGTTACTTTGACATACCTTTTTGGTATTTTTTTACACAAGTCCAACTCACTGTTCACATTCGGAATGTCAATTTTTATAGGTTTTACGTTTACAATGAATAAACACCCCAACCTCCCCAAGTTAAGAACGATTTTTGGAATACAACCTCCCATTGTTAAGAACGGCTTTCAGAATAGACCCCTCCCCAATCTCCCCATGTTAAGAACGGCTTTCAGAATAGACATCTCCAACTTCCCCATATTAAGAACGGCTTTCAGAATAGACAACTCCAACCTCCCCATGTTAAGAACGGCTTTCGGAATAGACACCCCCAACCTCCCCATGTTAAGAAGGGCTTTCAGAATAGACACCCCCAACCTCCCCATGTTAAGAACGGCTTTCGGAATAGATACACCTAATCTTATATAAATTTATTTATTGCGGACTATTATTCTCATCTTTATTAATTGTTGTTTCACAACGTTTCGGCCAACTATTCCTCTGGCCTTCATCAGGTGGTAACCGCGACGGATAGGAACTTCGAATCTCATAACTGCATTCTCAGCAATCACTGCCATCCATAGTTGTTGTTGTCTCACCACGTTTTGGTCAAGTAAGCCTCTGGCTGACTTTGGGTAGGATTGAAACCCCAGATGAGCATTGTCTGAAGATAGCGGTTTCAATCCTATGCAACAACTACGGATGACAGTGATTGCTGAGAATGCAGTTAGGAGATTCAAAGTTCCTATCCGTCGTGGTTACCACCTGATGAAGGCCAGAGGAATAGTTGGTCGAAACTTTGTGAAACAACAAAAAAAGATGAGAATAATAGTCCGCAATAAATAAACTAATATAAATAATACTCATCGCAATAATGAATTCCAATTAAAATAATATATACTCCTAACCTTGTCAGCATACCTGAAGACCTAAAAAAAGGTTGACATGTCAAATGATGAATTGGACATAATGTGAAAATGTACTGGATTTAAAGTGGAACGAAATTTAAATTTCCATTCTAATTTTACAACAACCGTAAAACAGAGCATACTCCGCAAGTTTTACCCAAAGAAAAATTAATTTTCTCAAACTAACGATATTATCATTGAATTATGCATTATTAATTCAATATTCTCACAAAAATAAATAATCGCAAAAAGGTATTTTATGTTATTAATAAGATAACATTTCTAACGTAAATTTGAATATTTCTTTTGCACACGTGAATGTATACACATCAGCGTAAGAAATTTTTCTATAATCTTGCAAAATAATTGTAAATGTTGAGTATCAGAAGCATAGGAAGATACTTTAATGAAAAGGAAAATTGAAGGAACGTTTCATTTCCTTAGCTATAGATGCACAGTGTTGAAAAAAAAAAAAAAGCAGACAATTTTGTCCCACCTACCTCTAAACACTGTTATTTTAAAATATTTGTGACTGATTAAATCAATTCTAAAATTTACGTTCAGACATTCGTAAAAAAATAAATAAAATGTAAGTTTTTATTTAAAAAAAAAAAATTTTTTTTTTTGTTTGCTTGTGTAATTTTTTCCCTATACAAAACAGGATGGAATGATAAAATTGTCGCCCTAGAAAATACATGATTCTATTTCCATTTGATGAAAACCAATTATTTCTTTTGTTGTTGCAAACCATCTACTAGTTGGCCAGTTGTGTACAAACTCCAAGAGTGATAAGAGCCTTCTATCATGTCATATCATTATATCGCGGCTTAGTGGGGGATGCACTTTTCTCTACCCTGCAACCTCCCTCCCACAGAAGAGACGTTGCAAGCCTATCCTTGTTTTATCGTTATTTCCATGGCAGGTGCTCGTCTGAACTCCAATCTCTGGTCCCCCCTCGCCAATCTTTCACGAAAAACACCCGTCTAGCTGAATCCACTGTGAAAAATTTCCCCCACTCTATATCTGTGCCTAAATGAAAACGCGGATTCCATGGGCAGAGCTTCTTTCTTAGAACTGCACGCCTGTGGAACTCTGTTCCGTCTGCCTTCTTCCCACCGGACTGCAACTTGGATGTCTTCAAGTCCAATGTTAACAAATTCCTAATGAACCGCCCCCTTAAGTAAACACTTCATCAAATCTCCACACTAACGTAATGTACTTGCAATAACCCTTATCCCTGAGTGGCTTCCGGGCCTTGATAAGTGGTGATCACTGTTTAAAAAAAAAAAAAAGAGAATGTTCAATGGTCAATGAGCGAGATCGGAGATGCGCCGCTGTACAACTCATGCTCTCTACCAATCCAAGTTATGACAACACAACCATTACCAACACCCTCAAAATACATTGCTGGATTGCCACAAATAATAAGGATGTGCCCAGAGTGATGAAAACAATCTTTCCGGCTACAAGTATGGATTTTAGTGTGGTCTCCAGTGAGGGCTACATCATGCCACCTCACATTTTCGAAGTCAGCTTGAGAGTCAACACCAAAGTGTACCTGGATGTGCTGAAGAGTGTGGTGATTCCCTTGTGCAGTCAGGTGGCTGCTGACAGACCATGGGTGTGGCAGCAGGAATTGGCCCTGGCCCACAAGTCCAACTAGATCCAAGCTTGGCTTCAGAAGCAATGTTATGACTTTGTACCTTTCTTCCACCGTTCCTCTCCTCCCTGGACCTGAACCAACTAAACTTAGTCATATGTTGAGAACATCACCAACATGACCTCTCACAACACCAAAACCAGTCTGATCACCACCATCCACCGAGCTCCTGCTGGCGCTTCTAGAAGAGGCATGCTCCCAGTTCTGGACCTGTATTTAGACAGTTATTGAGGTTGAAGGCAGCTTCATTGAATATATATCAGCTCTACTACATAATCAAGTTACCTGACTTGATTTTTTTCAGTAAAAGTTTTAAAGTAAAGCTGCAGTGTTTTCTTCAGGGCAACAACTTCATCGTTCTATCTGTAATCAATCATTTTCTTTTAAATTTGAATTTTATTTAATTATTAATAAATAATAGCCTGCGTGCCCAACATTTCTCGGGTATTTGGAAGTGTGTGTTGAGCAAAAAAAAAAAAGTGTTAATAGGCAGGCTTGAACCCATACTGCGAAGAATATGAAAAAAAAAAAAAAAACCCTGACGTCTTTGCTGTTGCATCCATCACCAAACTGGAAGTGGTAAAGGTTTAAATTAAGGCTAGTCAATCGAAAAAAGGAGATGACTTTTGAAAATATCAACAAAAAAAGTGACCCCTCCTTGTAGAAAAGTGCCCAGTTGAGAGTGAAGGAATTAATGTTTTTAGCCAATTTTTCAATATTTGTCGTCCAGAGGGTTGAGCTTCAAAACAATACCAATCTTGTGAAAATCTGTCGCCTCTGTCGAAAGTTTTAGGCAGACATACATACATACATACATACATACATACATACATACATACCTAAATACATTTAAACAGAACTGGAAGAAATCACCACCCTCACCAAGGCGATAGAAGCTCTTCTGGTGAACAGATGTTTTGTTATATAGCCCAGGACCCCTAGGCTGGGAATGATCGTAATTAGTACGTTCCCCGCTGCAACAAAAACCCAGTAGCCGTCTTTTAGGGATCGTCTAGTTGTTTAATTTCTGGTTGTTATAGTAACGGCTAAGACAACAGAGTTATTTCCCCCTTGACTGTGCATTTTCTCTCTGTAACTGTCATTGCTTGTCATAACAGCGTTCCCGACGCACAAAGAATTAACATGCATACAAAGGTTAGACGTAACTCAGCACAACAAATCAAGACGTAAGACACACTGGCTTTTCATATAAAAATATATTTTGTTTTCAAATTATATTTTTCGTTTTACACAGAGATTGTCAAAAGTTCAAACTTTAACAGTGTGGCTTATTGTTCATTTCAGTGATGGAGAGGGGTGTAGGGAAACGCTTTACTCTCGACAGTCGCAGGTTTCCTCTTCTTCTTCTCTCCTCTGCTTCTTCTCTTTCTCTTCTCTGCTTCCTCTCTGCTTCTTCTCGTTAGATTCCAAACATCACCGCTTATATTGGTATTTCTGTCGCTTGGTTTTTTCCAATCCACGCGATCTGTCAATCAGCTGATCAATAATAGAACACGCGTTCTTTAGTCACGTTTTGACAATTTCTTTGCCGCCTCTTTAACTCGAACGATCGTCCGATTTATCTTTAGCTGACCGACACGTGAATTTATCACTCATGCCAATATCTCTACTTCCAGAGCTTACGAGGAATGTCACGTTTCTTTGTTTTGTAAACAAAAAAATCGTCGTCCGATTTCTCTGTTTACGACGTAAGCACTTTCTCTTTTCGACTGGTGGACAATCGATTATTCGATGCCCACTCTTTTAAATCTTTTATTAAAGAAGTTTTTTCTTTTCAGTTATGTATCGGATGGTTCCAGCCATCCATTACATAACACTTCACGTTCCAATCAGAGATACAACTTCCAAGGAAGACATTCATCGCAGCAATGCAGGTCAGCCTCGAGATCTGCCTGGTGTTACTGTTGCTGGAGATTCATGGAAAAGATGCAAAATTGCAAACAGTCAAACTTGTTTAAAATACTGGATCATTTAAGTAAATAAACTGGGAGGAATACTGGATGAATTCCACCCTATATCTCTGGCCGTGTCACCTACTGATGCACTCTTGTTGGAAATTTCTGATGGATACAGGTGCAGCTGTGTGGTCGTGCTCATTATCATATATATAAAAGGCAAAATGTGTGTGACCATTTCGTGTATGTCTCACAAAGGCTTCTTTCGCACACGCTCCCGAGGTCGTTACGATCGCTTACAACTGTTTATATAGGTCCTATATAATAATATCTAGGATTTAAGAAAGCACGTAGTGTATAGATTTATTTACATCGACTTTTACAAAATTATTGCTATTTTGGCTTCTCGCGTGTTGATTGGGCTTTTTCGTATAAAAAGCGAAACTAATTCAAAGTTAACAAAGAACGTTCTCGGCATCGCGCCGGGAAACGTCCAGAAGCAATCAGCTTTGATCAATGTGGAGACAAATTCCTCTTATATCAGACAGTTGCTAATCAGTCTGGAAAATGGGGAGCTGGTTTCCCCCTCCCCAACATATGTTGGGGAAAAAACCAGTCAAAGTTGGGTAAACAAACCCAGGTTAACTGTTCTATTTGACTTCAATAATTAGGTCAAATGGAAGCAGCAGAGTTAACTTTTATTGCTGCCACCAGTCAATAGTTAAATAAATAAATTCAAACATGTTCCTTTGTATGTCGCGGTGGCCTAGTGGTTAGCGTCGCACAATTTTTTTTTAACACTTTAATTTCCAACTTTGCCTCAAGGGTTCGATCTTCATACTCACGTACCAAAACTTTTTATTTTATTTTAACCCCCCCTCTCCCCGGGAGTTTGGATTTACCCAAAACCATACACACCTTAAAGCACCCGGGCATTGCCGGGTACCCCCTGCTAGTCATATATAAACAGCAGCAACAGCAGACTTATGTGACTCATTTCTTGTGTTTTAAATTAGTTTTAAATGCTCTTTACTTCGTCTGAAATATTTAATTTTCATGAGATTTAAACCAACAAAGAAGGTTGCCAACATTTGGCGATTTAGCAGATTGTGCAACTAACGATTAACTATAAAACTTCAAATATGCAACAAATAAATGATACCATCTATATATATATATATAAAAGCGAAAATGTATGTATGTATGTGTGTATGTTTGTGTGTCCACTAAAAACTTTCAACAGACAGAACAAAAATTCACAAACTCGGTATCATATTGAAGCTCCATCCTTCGCTCAAAAAATTGGCCAAAAACGTTCATTTTTTTCACCCGAAATCGACAATTTTCGACGGGGGACGGGGGAGGGTCAACAAAAACGGTCCTCTCGTGACGACGACTGGTTCTACGCATACGTCAGATGATGTCATGACCTGATTTACTTTAAATAGTTGAAAAACTGACTAAATTTCATGTACATCGCGTTAGGTCAGTTGGTTAGTGCGTTGGTTCGTTATCTAAACATTTTGGGTTTGAATGATGGTGTGAGATGTCTTTTCTTTTTTTACTTTCGATTTTTTAAATTTAAATATTGAACCAGTGTTATTTAAGCCATTTTTCACGTAACGTTCGTTTTTCTGTTTTTTTTTACTTCGCTTATCCACCCCCGACCACACACCTAAAAACACCCAGGTACCCACCGATTTTTTAAATTTTAATATCGAAACAGGCTTATTTAAGCCATTTTTCACGTGTTCGTTTTTCTGTTTTCTTTTTTATGTTAGTTTTTTTTTTCAATGTTTTGCTTACCCCCCCCCTCCCCGCTTAAGTTTTAACGTTCATTTTTATGTTTTCTTTTTTACTTCGCTTATAACAAACAAACCTGGTCATTGACCTCATTAGCTGAATAGCTTCAGTTGTCGTCGTAATGCTCGACGAATTCCGTGCGCTCAACTGTCAATTTGGTTCTTACTTAAATAAATTCAAACATCTTTCAGTAACTCATTCTGGCTGGCCGATTTTATTTTCAAACTTTGCCTCAGGGCTTCGTGTTCGATCCTACCCCCCCTCTGGGTTCTTTTTTATTTAACAGCACACACCTCCAAACACCCGGGCAACGCCGGGTACCCCCGCTAGTTTATTATATAAATCTCAAACGTCAGTTTGTTTATGTGTTCATATGTTTGCCAAAAACTTTCGCCAGCCACTTCAGACTGGGCCGAAATCGGTCCCATCTGAAAGAGCAATCCCTCGGATGCATAATATGTGAAAATAAGAAAAAAAGATTCATTCTCTGGTGGTCAGCTAAACCATTTCTTGCAAAAGGGGTCACTTTTTGCATCGAGATTTTTGCAAGTCACACGTGTAGCAAATTGAAAGTATGTTTAAAAAACGTTATTTTACAGCGTCATGATGTTATTAGTCGTCATGGTCGGATAGGCAAAAGCATTTGCTGGTAATTTTTTTTCCCTCTTTTGTGTTTCAGGTTTATGCCTGCTTACCACAGCTAATATTTTTTTGGTCGCACGGCCACTTGCTGCTATTTTGATTGAAAGAAAAGTTGTTTGGATTCATTTATTATTTACTAGCAGGGCTGCCTGGTGTTGCCTGGGTGTTTGGAGGTGTGTGTTAAGCAAAAAAAAAAAATGTGTCAGTAGGCAGGCAGGCTTGAACCCGTATCGCAAAGGAGGAAAACGATGTGAAAAAGAGAGGACAGTGAATTCAATGAGTTGGTAATTAATTTTGGCCTGGGTGGAGAATATTGGCACAAGGACGAAATAAAAAAAATAAAAAAAAGATAGAGAGAGAGGTGGGATTGAACTCGAAAAGGTAGGGTAATTAGTCTTCCTTGCTAACCATTAGGCCAAAGTGGACAGTGAATTCAATGAGTTGGTAATTAACTTTTGCCTGGGTGGAGAATATTGGCACAAGGACGAAATAAAAAAAATAAAAAAAGATATAGAGAGAGGTGAGATTGAACTCGAAAAGGTAGGGTAATTAGTCTTCCTCGCTAACCATTAGGCCAAAGTGGACAGTGAATTCAATGAATTGGTAACTAACTTTTGAATCATAGGAGTCAGCACAGAAATGAAAGTTGATTTTAAACCTGGCCGAGGGCCAGTTAAGCTTTCAACTTTGTCGTATTTATTTGCTTCCCCACAAAAGCAAATTAGATACAAGGTCGTTTATAATGTGGGGGAAAACCAGCTTAACCCCAAAAGGGGACACACTCTGGCAGTATCCAAATAAATAATAATTGTCTTGGTATAAAGGGTTTTCCCTACATTGACCAATGACCAATTACAGAACGGAGACTACCAAGCCGGAAGCCCAGGCGATTGTGTTTGCTTTGATTAGTTTTGCTTTCCTAACTGCATTCTCAGCAATCACTACCATCCGTAGTTGTTGTCGTCTCACCACGTTTTGGCCAAGTAAACCTCTGGCCCGCTTTGGGTAGGATTGAAACCGCTATCTTCAGACAATGTCTATCTGGAACCGTAGAGATTCAACGTCTTTATCAACTGCGCCACCGGCCACGAAGGGCGATCAAGGTTGGATTCTTTGATCTTATAAATCCACGTTTATTTATTATCTTATCTTCCATAGTCGGGTCTGTACCAATTGGTATATATATGATTCTTTAATTGGAATTCATTTTTAAGATGAGCATTATATATTAATTTTTTTTTTATTTCAGACTATTATTCTCGTCTTTATTAGATTTAATAAAGATGAGGATAATAGTCTGAAATAAAAATAAATAATATATATAATGCTTATCTCAAAAAGGAATTCCAATTAAGGGATAATATATATATATATCGGCTAACGTTATGTTTTTTTACCCTTTTTGTCTCCTTCGCATTATGGGTTCGAGCCTGCCTTCCTACTATCACTTTTTTTAACATATCTGCCTACTGCTGTTTTGATACCCCCTGCTACTACCACTTTTTTTCGGGGTTCCTTACTACACCACCTAAACACATCCAGGCTCCCCTACTACTGTCGTTTTTACCCCCCCCCCCCCTCCTCGGGTCCTTAGTATATCACCTGGGCAATGCTGGGCACCCCCGCTAGTAGCCAATTAAATTGACTTTTATACGAACATGGCTTATTTTTTTGTGTGTTTTAAATTAATTGTAAATGCTCTTTATTTCATTTGAAATATTTACTTTCCACGAGGTCTAAATCAAAAAAGATGGTTCAAACACCTGTAGAATGCAGTGTTGGCTTCCATGTTAAATCCCCAAACATTTTAAGTTCTATTTCAATATTTTTTATTTACATCAATTGTTGAATGTTATTGTCAAAAGTTAATAGGAAATTTAAAGTAGGTTTCAATGTATGAATTATATTTTTTATTTAAGATGATTATTATTTTGAAGAATGAATGAAAATTTTGCATATTTTTAAAAATGTTTTTGTAGTTTGAAATTTTGATGTTTGTTTAAAAATTAAACGAAAATTTTGTTTAATATTTTTTATTTTTAATGAAATAGTTTTTCATAAATAAAAGACATATTAGGAAGACAACGTTTAACTTTAATACACATTTTATCTAAATATCTTGACATTTTCTCTAAATATTTTTTGACATTTTATCTAAATATTCTTTGGCATTTTATCTAAATATTCTTTGGCATTTTATCTAAATATTTTTTGACATTTTATCTAAATATTTTTTGACATTTTATCTAAATATTCTTTGACATCTTATCTAAATAGTTTTTGACATTTTGTCTAAATAGTTTTTGACATTTTGTCTAAATAGTTTTTGACATTTTGTCTAAATATTTTTTGACATTTTCTAAATATTGACACAAGGACGAAATAAAAAAAATTAAAAAATGATAGAGAGAGAGATGGGATTGAACTCGAAAAGGTAGGGTAGTTTTCCTCGCTAACCATTAGGCCAAAGTGGATAGTGAATTAACTTTTGCCTGGGTGGAGAATATTGGCACAAGGACGAAATAAAAGAATTATAAAAAAGATAGAGTGAGAGGTGAGATTGAACTCGAAAAGGTAGGGTAATTAGTCTTCCTTGCTAACCATTTTCTGACATTTTATCTAAATATTTTTGACATTTTATCTAAATATTATTTTGACATTTTATCTTAATATTTTTTCACAATCAAAGAGGTCAGACATGAGTGAAAATGTACCCATAAAAACTTGTGGATCTGCATTTTTGTTTTGTTTAAACCATTTTTTATCACTGTTCATAAAAGTATTTTACTATTAGATAGTAGAATAAGTTTTATCTCTCATAACTAGTTTGTATTCATGTTTATTATTCTTCCATTTAAGTAATCAACCATAGTTAAAAAGAAAAAATCTTAAACATTTTTAATGTATTAATGATATCTTTTCTTTCTTAACAGATTAAAAAGGTTACAATTTCAATGATTTTTGATTTAACAAACAACAAAAATCATGAAACATGAAATACGGTTTATAAAACCGATGCATATTGTGAAGTAAACTGCTTACTATTCATTAGTGACACAGCTGAGAGTTTACACAAATCTAAACGTGTTGATCTACGTTTTCATTGAACATGCCATGAAAACACACACAACTGAACTCTTGACCTATTTGTGGAATTGAATATTGACTAAATATTTCTTTAAAAAACTACATGCAAATACTAATTTCTGAAAAGTCAACATCAGGACAAGCTCTTTGCTCGGACCAATTTGACTCTTCCTCTCGAGAGTTTCCTGTCTTCCATCAGCTGCCTCAGATCTTCAGGTTCACAGTTGGCGTTGTGTGCTATTTGTTGGATGTACGTGGATCTAGGTCGTCTGTGTCGTGGAGTCCATAGCAATACATCACTCACCAATTCATGCTTGCTCCTCAGACAGTCACCAGCAAACTGTAGGCATCTGTTCCTGATGGTATTAGATATGACAGGTAGGTTGCCATAAAGTTGCTGCTTCCCATGAAATGTCATATTCCTATTAATTATTCAGTGAATTCAAATTTAAAGATTGCCATGCAAATTTGTGGAGCATTTTCCCACAGACAAAAGAAATTGAAAAAAATTTAAAGATTGCCATGCAAATTTGTGGAGCATTTTCCCACAGACAAAAGAAATTGAAAAAATTTAAAGATTGACATGCAGCTTTGTTACGGATTTTCACTAAAAAAATAACTTGATGCAAAAACTATTGAACTACATATTTTGAAAACTTACATTCAAATAATCATTTGTAAAAAATATCACGTTTTCACGATTTTTACACTGAGTTGGAATTTTAATATTTACATGCAAATGTGCACATTACTCTTGTGGTGTTGACTGTAGTTTTATAATGTAACAGTCTTTAATATGTCATGCAAACAAACAAACACAGCTGGAGTCTGTGAAATAATAGATGATTGTCTGTTAAAAATCTAAGGAATATATGCAATGAATGAAGTGCTTGTAAAATTCACATATTTTCACTTGAACAAACGATTAAAATCCTTGACAGATCTATAAATTCGATTCTCTTAAATATGTGAATGCCTTGAATCTGAAGCGATAAGGCATTTCAGGTGAAGCCCAACATGAGAAAACAATAACAAAGCATATAATCTATAACGTAATCACAGGAGTACTGGGTTAAGAAAAAACTTAAAACTACCTGACGAATATATGCACTGAACTATGTGCCTATGAAATTCAAATACGCTCTCTTAATGAAACAGTTAGATTCTCTGTAAAACTAGATGATTATCTGGCATCCAGTATGATGAACAACCAGAAACAGGAACCAATGGAAAAGAACAGTGAGAAACGATATTCTTGCAAATTATGTGGAACTAAATTTTCCACAAGTAAGACTCTACAAAATCATATGCGAATACACACAGGTGAAAAACCATATAGTTGTAAAGTTTGTGGTTGTTCTTTTGCGAGGATTACAACTTTAAAAAATCATTTAAGAACACATACAGGTGAGAAACCATATCGATGTGAAATATGCGGATCTGCCTTTGCACAGACAAGTCATCTTAAATTTCACATGTCAATACACACAGGTGACAAAAAATATTCTTGTAAAATTTGTGCCAAGTCATTTATAATGAATAGCAATTTAAAAAGACATTTACGAACGCACACAGGTGATAAACCATATTCTTGTCAAGTTTGTCAATCTTCATTCTCAACAAATTACAGTCTTAAAAGTCACCTGCGAATACACACAGGTGAGAAACCATATTCTTGTGAAGTTTGTGGTAAAGCATTTTCAGTGACTTCAACTTTGAAAAATCATTTGAAAATACATACAGGCGAGAAAGCATATCGTTGTGAGATTTGTGGCTCAGCATTTTCGCAGAGTTCTGGTTTAAGAGCTCATATGTCAGTACACACTGGTGAAAAACCATATTCTTGTAAAATTTGTGGAATGTCATTCATAATGAATAGCAATTTAAAAAGGCACATACGCTCACACACAGGTGATAAACCTTACTCTTGTCAAATTTGTCAATCTTCATTTTCAACAAATTACAGTCTTAAAACTCACATGCGAATTCACACAGGTGAAAAGCCATATCCTTGTAAAATTTGTGGAACGAATTTCACACAAAGTAGTGAATTAAAATCTCATATGCGGACACACACAGGTGAGAAACCGTATACCTGTGAAATTTGTGGAGCTGCTTGTTCTCACAGCAGCAGTTTAAAAAGTCACATGCGTGTACACACAGGTGAAAAGCCATATTCTTGTAAAGTTTGTGGTAAAGCATTTTCAATGAGTTGCACTTTGAAAAATCACCTTCGACTACACACGGGTGATAAACCATTTTGTTGTGAGATTTGTGGGATGGCATTTCGCCAGAATAATATGATGAAAGATCATACGCGAATTCACACAGGCGAGAAAGCGTATTCTTGTCAAGTTTGTGCAAAGGCATTTTCAAGGCGTTCCTCTGTGAACAGGCATATGAAAACTCACACACGACATGAAAAGAAATTGGAATCTTAGATGTCAATCATTCCAGCCATTATCGGAGGAACCAGGATAATCAAAAGAATTTCAAAAACTATTTGGCAAATATACCAGATGAACCAAGTGCAAGAGAAATACAAACAATGACACTTAAAAGGATGGCTAGAATCTTAAAAAGATCTCTCGCTTAGAGTAACTAAACTAATGGGAGAATTTTTGGCATCCGGTAGAATGTCCCATCCCCAGCAAAAACAAAGTGATAAGAAAATTAAAACAAAAAAGTTCTGACACAGTGTGGGCCATCTTAAATCAAGCTGTAAGGTCCTATTATATAATGCAACACAATTGAGTGGCTGAATATCTACACTGGACCGATGACAGTGTTCTATAAAAAATATATATAGATGGACAGATACATAAGATTAATGTCACAGTTATGGCTCAGAGCAACCGGGCTGATGAAAAAAAAATTTCAAAAACTACCTAGCGAATATACTAAGTGAACCGAGTGTAAGAGAAATACAAACAATAGCACTTAAAAGGATGGCTAGAATCTTAAAAAAGATCTCTCGGTTAGAGTAACTAAATTAATGGGAGAATGTTTGGCCTCCAATTGGTAAAGCATTTTCAATGAGTTGCACTTTGAAAAATCATCTTTGACTACACATGGGTGATAAACCGTTTTGTTGTGGGATTGGATTTTTCCAGAATAATATGATGAAAGATTATATGCGAATTTACCCAGGTGAGGAGAAATATTCTTGTAAAAGTTGTGCAAAGGCATTTTCGAGGTGTTCCTTTGTGAACAGGCATATGAAAACTCACACAAGTTCTGACGCACAGTGTGAGCCACCTGGAATCCAGCTGTAAGGTTCTGCTACTATATAATGGAACAGAATGGAGTGAGTGACTATCTACACTGGAACGATGACAGTGTTTTGTGAAAAATACATGCAGACGGGCAGATACATAAAAGAAAAAAAAAAACATCAAGTCAGACATGATATGGAACAGACCCGAAATAACTGCATCTATTATTAATGTCACAGTTCCAATTGACTATGGCTCAGAGCTGAACTGAAAAAATGACAAAACATCATAACCTCAGCAAAGACTACAAATGCAGCGTCAGCCACACCGAAGTAGAGAATGTATACTGCCTGACATCCAGTTGTAAAGTTCCGCTATACAGTGCAGCACAAATGTGTAAATATGTCCACATACTCTATCAAATCTCCAATACTAATGATTCTTACAATACTATCTCATTGATCAATGTATACGCAATAACCCTTATCCCTGAATGGCCTCTGGGCCTTGATAAGTGGTGATCTCCATGTAAAAAGAAAAATAATCTGTAAAATTTTAATACAAATGTAACCTGCTCTTAATGCAATCTCAGTCATACAGTTTATATCAATCATGTTACAAAGAGTCACGGCGTACATACTAAAACTAGGTTGCCCTTGGTTTTTCACTGGAATATCTGTAGAAAGTGGAATTCAAAATGTAACAGCAAGTTCAGGGAACATATACAAGAAAGAACAGTTGGAAATGAGTCATGAGCAATCCTATATAACAATTAAATGTTTACTGCTACATGTTTAGAAAAGTAAAACCTTGAATTGTGATATAGGACATGATTTTGTTTGTCTATATTTCACAATAACTCTTGGGTGTGCACCAGGGGCTCCTTTAGGGTTAATAAAAACACTCCATTTTGGGGACTACCATATTTGTCCAAAATTTCTGTGTATGTCTATTTTGTGAGTCACGTCATACATACTAAAACTAGGTTGCCCCTGGTTTTTCACTGGAATATCTGTAGAAAGTGGAATTCAAAATGTAACAGCAAGTTCAGGGAACATATACAAGAAAGAACAGTTGGAAATGAGTCATGAGCAATCCTATATAACAATTAAATGTTTACTGCTACATGTTTAGAAAACTAAAACCTTGAATTGTGATATAGGACATGATTTTGTTTGTCTATATTTCACAATAACTCTTGGGTGTGCACCAGGGGCTCCTTTAGGGTTAATAAAAACACTCCATTTTGGGGACTACCATATTTGTCCAAAATTTCTCTGTATGTCTATTTAGCAGTTTAGCATGGTGCAGAACTCAAATTTAAATGTGTTTAGGCCTTGGGGACTTTGGGGGCTAAATGGGAGATGGCAGACTTAATCATTTCTTTTTTGCATGGTGCTGAACTCAAATTTACATATGTTGAGGCACCGTATGTTTATTTTCACCAGAATTTTATGTCTCCTAGGGACTTTTGGGACTAAATGGGGGAGTTGAACTTATTCTTTTTTTATGCCTCGTTAACTATGCACTCACGGGAGACCATGCATACTTCACTTGTTCTTAATGCAATCTGGATCATACAGTTTATATCAATCATGTTACAAACAGTTCTACATACTGAAACTAGGTTGCTCTTGGTTTTCTACTGGAACATCTGTAGAAAGCGGAAATCCAAATGTAACAGCAAGTTCAGGAAACATATACAAGAAAGAACAGTTGGAAATGAGTCATGAGCAATCCAATATAACTAGGAAACATCTACAGCTACATGTTTAGAAAAGTAAAATCTTAAATTGTGATATAGGACTTGAAAAAGTATTTGTAAAGCTACCAAAACACTTGAACTTAAAAAAAAAAATAACTATCTATAAAGTATTAGTTGAAAGAAATTAGAACTTTTGAAAACGAATTGAAAAGTTATGTGCAAATGTACATTGAATTCCTACTGGAGAGAACTTGAATGCCTACTAGACACGATAAAGGACTTTATTTCTTGTTTAAACATTCGATGATTATTAAACTAGTAAAGTATGTAACTCTGTCTTTGTTGCATTATTTCAATATTTGTGTGTGTGTGAATGTCCAAGTGCATGTGTGTGTGCGAGTGTGAAGGTGTGTGTGTGCGCATGTGTGCATGCGAGTGTGTGTGTGTGCACATGCATGCAAGTGTGAATGTGCGGATGTGCATGAGTTTGTGAATGTGTGTGTGTGTGGATGTGTGTGTGAATGTTCAAATGTGTGTGCGAATGTGCGTGTGTGTCCGACTATGTGTGAGTGTGTTAATGTGTGTGTGTGTATGGGTGCATATATGTATGTTCAGTCTTCTGTGTGTGAATGTGCGTGAGTGTGTGCATGTGAATGTGCGTGAGTCTGTGAATGTATGTGCATGTGTGTCCGACTGTATGTGTGAATGTGTGTGTATGGGTGCACATATGTTCAGTCTTCCAGCGATTTTGTAAAATATTCTGTTGTAAATTTTTCTGTGAAGATTTCACACTTCTACTGAATTTAATTTTAACATCTTAATATTGGGAAAATTTTCCAAGAGTACTGGTTGATGGGCAGAAATCAGGAGCTGTCAGTATTTATGCTGGAGTCCCTCAGAGGTCCATCCTGGGCCCAACTCACTTCCTGATCTACATTAATGATCTTCCAAATCACATCCTTACATCATTCATAGACATGCTGACGACACTACAATCTATGGAAACACACCAAAGACTGTAAACGATCAAGTTCTCTCTGATTCTCTCTCCTCTGATCTTGAGCATTTGGTACAATGGGGAAAGAGGTGGCTTGTTACTTTTAATGCATCTAAAACCAAGCTTCTGTCTCCACATCATCTACGCTCTGATGCCAATCTGGCATCAATTGAAATGAATGGCTTTCGTCTTGGGGAGGCTTCATGTTTTGACAAGCTTCTGGACTTGACCTTTACTCCTGACTTGAAATGGAACACATATATCAAATCCATTGCCAAGGTCGCTGGAAAAGTGGTAAATATCGCACTCCTGATGCAATGCTCTACCTATATAAAAGCCAGGTACTGCTAATGATGGAGTACTCTTGCCAGATCTGGGCAGGAGCTGCTAGAAGCAGCTTATCCTGTCTTGACAGAGTTCAAAATAGACTTTGTAGCTTAGTGGGAGATGCTCTTTTCCCTTCCCTGCAACTTCTTTCCCACAGAAGAGATGTTGCGAGCCTGTCTCTGCTTTTTTGTTATTTTTATGGCAAGTGCTCAGCTGAGGTTCAATCTATGGTCCCCCCTCACCAAACGTTCATGAAACCCACTCGTCTAGCTAAAACCACTATCAATAATTTCCCCCACTTTTTATCTGTGCCTAAACCTAAATGTAGATTCCATGAACAAAGTTTCTTTCTTAGAACTACACGCCTGTGGAACTGTTTTCCTGCTTTCTAGCTGAATACAATCTGATTGTCTTCAAGTCCAACGTAAACAAATTCTTGATAGACCATCCCCCTAAGTAATCCAATTCACAAAATTCCTACTACATGTTTACTATGCTATAACCACATTGACTAATGTATACCCAGCAACCCTTATCTTTGAGTGGCCTCCAGGCCTTAATAAGTGGCGATTTCTGTGTAAAAAAAAATGTAAATTCTGCGAAGATTATTTCTTAAGCAAATCATTAGTGTTTCATTTTTTATAATTAAAGTCGTGGCAAATCTAACAAAAATAAGTGTCTAATGTTGATATAGGGATTTCTCCTGACATGTTTGCAGAGGACACTTTTCACGTACAACTCTGACAAGAGGGAACTATCCCAAAGTGTCTAAGGTCTCTCTGTACAGGAGTTTGTCTAGACAACCTGGCATGAAGATAATTTTTCATAATCCTAAACCTTGCCTTAATATTAAAAATTATTTCTTACAAACAGCAAGCGGTTTAAGTAATTTTGGTTCCCTGATTTATCGGAGAGGGACCTATGTTTTCAGTGGCGCCCGTGCACCCATCTGGGCATCCATCCATGCATCCATCTGTGCATCCGTTATTCTGAACGATTGCCAGATAACAGTCCATTAGTTTTTTCTGAAATTTTGCCACAAATTGTATTTCATTAAATAGATGTGCACAGTAAAATATTTTTTTTTGCAAAAATTCCTGTTGCATCCCCAGGGGCTCAAAAGAGGTAAAAAATATCCCAAAATGGTTCAAAATAACATGTTTTGCCCCATTTCTTTTGATCCATCCATTAGATTTTCTGGAAACTTGGCCAAAATGTGGAGGCCATTGTTCTTAATATGAATCCAATCTGGGTAACCTTAGCAAAATTCTGGTTTGTGTCCTCAGGGACTTTTGGTTCTAAAAATCCCTGTTTTGTGGCTCTTTTTTTTATATTTCTCAACAAAAACTTGATATGTCTGACTATATATTGTTTGTTCACGGTGATCAACTCAAATATACATGTGTTAAGGCCTGAAACTGCACTGTTATCCATTTGTACTGGGATTAGGCATCCTCAGAGGCTCAAAAGAGGTAAAAAATGGCCAAAAATGACACTTTTTGCTCCATAGCATTTGATTGATCCATTAGATTTTCCTGAAACTTGGCCAAAATGTGGAGGCCATTGTTCTTAATGTTAATTCAGTATGGGTGACCCTGGCAAAATTCTGGTTTGCATCCCTCTGGGAGTTTTAGGGCTGTAGAGGACTAGGATATATAAATCCTAATCCCGTTACAAAAGAAAATAATGAAACGAATGGAATGAAGGAAACAAAAACTCAATTGCTGGATAAGATAAACGTGTTGTTTATTTACTATTGAAAGAATGAATGTTTTAGATATAACACGTGTTCATGTCCGCGTTTGGGTGTAACCATCGTTTGTTGCGGGAGTGGTGGTGGTGTAGGCAGAAAAGTAAATGTGTGTTCATCTCACGTTCAGGTCACTATCGTTTGTTCACGCGTGGGAAGAGAAGTGAGTAATGTAGTGGAAATAGGAATGACAGTCCAGCGTGTAGACAAAGAAAAGGATAGAGGGTTGCCATCAGTTAAGCTGTGCGCTATGTTAGCAGTCAAGGCACAAGTTGTAGATAGAGAGAGAAAGAGTGAGAATGTCAATCCAGTTCATGGAGAGAGAAAGCGTATAAAGTGTACGTACTGTTTGTTAGCTTTTTGCCCCACATGGTAGCAAGTGGCATGAGGCGTGCCTGCCGAAACGGCGGCGGCTGGTCCGTAGACGACTCACCTCGGAAGCTGGTCTTAAAAGAAAGATACTGCTTATTGCTCTTGCTTTTATAATTGTTTCTGGTGGTCTTTTGCGCATGTGTGGATTTCCCTTGAAAGGGAAGTGATGTTGTCCATGTGTGCGTACGTGTGTGCGTATATGTGTGTACATTAGCATGTGTGTGTATACACATGAATGTGAGTGTATATACGCGAACGTGAATATATGTACATGTGTGGGCATGCGCGCGTATGTTTGTGTGTGCGTATGTATATGACAAGTAATATAGCTTGAAATGTGAACGCATGTTTTTGTGTGAGGCTAGAAAAGGTTCGCGCAGGGCTAAAAAAACATGCCTTTTTGGAGCTCTTGTTTCATATTACTCAAAAACTTGATATGTATGTCTATATAGTAGTTTTCCATAGTGCTGAATTCAAATATACGTCTTAAAGCGTGAAACTGCACCATTTGTTCATTTTCACTGGGATTCAGCATTCCCAGGAGCTCAAAAGGGGTCACAAATGCCCCAAAATTGCAAAAAATTTACACTTTTTACCCCATAACTTTTGTCCCATCTATTAGATTTTTCTGAAACTTGGCAAAAATGTGAAGGCAACGTTGGCCCTTCACACTTCACATTCATCATTTCTTCACTATTTTTTTGTGGCGTCATCTGACATGCAGCACCTGAGGGGACCACGCACTCGCGGCTTGTTTTTTTTTTATACTCTTAATCATGGAATATCGATTATTATCTTCATTTGATAAATAAAGAAAAAAACGTTTGTTTTTTTTCAATTTACAAATTAATAATAGACGTTTTTGTTTCCAGGTTACAATTTAAATACGAATGATAATGTTTTTTTGTTTTTTTTTCAGTTACAGTTTAAATAAGATGGACAAGGTTTCCTTTTCTTTTTTCCAGGTTACAACTTAAATAAGATGCACATTTCTTATTTTTACAATTTACAAATTATGACGAATCTAGAACGCTTTAATATTAATAAAAAAAAAATCAACAATCTGACAAAAAGAAAGCGTAGACATTTATACTGTAAGTTTAACAATTGTAAGAAATTGACCCACAATTATAAATTAATTGAATCTTCTTGCATCTTTATTACATAACTCGAAAAAGGTTGATATGACGTAAAACACCCAACCAACATTTTATCGGATGGAATCTTCCAGTCGCTGAAGATGCTGCGATGCAGAAAAATTTTTTTTAATGTCATCCGATATTCCTGTTCTATCGAACATGGAACTCAATGAAACAAACATTTCGTGGGCTATTGGACTAAAGTTGAAAATATTGTACCTATTTACTATGCCTCCCCACGGGACAGAGTTAGACACCAGGGTCGTTTTTTAACGTGGAGAAAAGGTACAAAAATAAAAATTGTCTCAGTCGTGAAGGATTTCTCCTCCACCGAAAGAGAACAAGAAAAAGAAGTGCAGCATCTGAAGAACAGATACTACACTTTGATCTTGTTTATATATTTTATTGCTTTTAAATTTTGTAAATACAAAAAACAAAAGATTATCAAACAACAAAATAGGCACAAGGCCCTACAAGAAATTGGGGAGGGGAAGGGTTCAGGGTCTTTGTGACTAAAGTGATTAAAAAGTAATAAATGTAGACTTTGGAGTCTTACTCTTGACTGGCAACATTTACCAAAATACCTCATTCACTCTATGGATCTTAAACTAACTAATAAATCCCCAGCGTTTAAGAATCAAAACCATATTTACAATTAATAAACAGTTGTCTGTGTGTTTGTGTATGCATTTTTTTTTAAATTTTTTTTTTTAAATATATTAATTGTGTGTGTGTGTGTGTGTGTGTGTGTGTGCATGTGTGAAAAAATAAAGTTCAATTTCATTGGTAAATAAAAAAGTTTTTGAATTAAGAAAAGGATTGCTCGTGGAGAGGGGAAAGCTAATTAAAAGTGTTAATATCCAAAACAAAAAATAAATCCTACTGGGTTGTTAGTGAGACCCCCCTGTACTAATCTAGGTGACTAGACCCCCCTACTGTTTTCCGGGGAACCGAAAACAAGCAGGGCGATCCCTAATGGGGATTGGGGAAAATATCTTAATGGCAGTGGGAGAAAACAAAGCAACGGGTGGAGGGGGGTTGGAAGGTGACCTCTGAGTAGGGGAGTGACCGGGGATGTTGAAAAAGCAAGGATGTGGCACAAAGGGGATGGGCAGACTCAGAGGTTCTCTAGTACCAAAAAATAAAATCAGGAACAGGATCTCATTTATACCACCAGTCAAGAGTCTTCTTAAGTTTTTCTTAGCTAGAACCTAAGCGGGATGGGTTCCGAAGGCCCCAGCACCACCCGTGCCATGCTTAAGGAGGGAACACGTATTGAAACTTGGCTCCTCGATGGATGCACAAACAAGTGCTGTGCACCCACCTCTTGTCAAATTCCACTCTAGGCAACCTCCTCCAATCGCATCTGATCTTTACTTTAAGCAGATGTTTAAAGTAAACGATCAGATCCCGATCCGGAACAGATGTCCCTTCGCAGACCAACTTGAGGCGCGTGATCAAAATCACCATGCGCGCTACTGCCAGGATCGCCAGGACAACCATTCTTTCCTCCCTGGGGAACGGCGGCTCCATGTTGTACACAAAAAAACCTTCGTCGGGATCGAGCGGACATTTGGCATTAATGCGAGCCGTTACCCCCTCGACGTACTCCAATAAGGGCTGGATCCGGCTGCAACTAAAAAACGCATGCCCGATCGTTTCGGGCTCGTGTTTGTCACAGCGTGGACAGAAGCCGCTCGTATTTTCTTTATACCAGCAGAGTTCGTCGAGAAGGGGCAGCGCGTTACGGACCAGTCGCCAGGTGAGGGAAAATTCCGAATTGTTCAGAATCTCCCATCCTGGCGCCCAACTCCAATGAGAACGGACAACCTCCATCGACCATCCCATCCGCCTACAAAGTGGATCCTTCGCGGTCCCCTCCACTAGCTCCCGATATAGTTTCTTTCTTGGCTGATCGAGGACACTGGTCCCCGGCAAAGCTCTAAGAGCGGTCCGGCATTCGGAGAAGAACTTAGACTCCCCTCTCGGTCTACGACGACCTTCTACCGAGGGGTTGGGTTTGAGATTGGGAAACGAGTTCTCAACCACAGGGACCCAAGGAGCGTCTTCTTCAAGCGAACGACCCAGGAAAGCCAATCTCTCGGCATGTCTATGACACAAGAGACTGGGCTGACCCAGGCCTCCCTCGCTCGGCCTCTGGACACAGACCTCCAGTCAGACATAATGCTTACCATCGTTCCACAATAGTGAATCGAGGCGCCCTTGCAAGCGGGTTAGTTGTTTTGCAGGGAGAGGAAGTACAGACAAACGGTAAAGGATGAGCGGAAAGACGTATGTAGCACACGCCTCTGCCCGACCCTTCAAGGACAATTTCCTTCCAATCCAAGTCTTCACCGACGATTTGACCTTGCCATATACTTCCGACCAATTCTTTTCCAGCTGAAGTCCCGGTCCAAACCAGACACCGAGAATACGGACCGGTCCATCGGTCCAGCTGAAAATACCTGGAAGCGAGTTTATCCCGGTCCAGGCCCCCAACCGCAGGCCGACAGACTTGCTGTGGTTGAAGATGGCCCCTGTGACTTCTTCGTATCGAGCGAGCGCCTCGACCACCGCTTGAACGTCCGTGTGGCAAGACACGAACACGGTGACGTCATCAGCGAACGCGGAAACCCTGGCTCGTGTGCCTCCAGGGAGGGCTATTCCGCACAGGACTGGTGTAGCCGCCTCGTCCCTTAACTTGCAAAGGAGGGGTTCCAACGCCAGGACGTACAACAGAGGCGACAGCGGACAACCCTGACGCACCGACCGAGAGACAGCGAATGACTCCGACAGCTTACCGTTGATCTGCACCGCTACCGTCGGCCTATCATACAGGACAAAGATCCACTTGCGGAAGTCCGGATTAAATCCGGCGGCCTCTAACACAGCTCCCAGGAACCGATGGTCGACCCTATCGAATGCCTTGGACTGATCTAAACTGATCAGCATGGCTTCGGCGTCGTTTTCTGTCCCTTCTATGATCGAGCGTATCAAATGCAAATTGTCTTGAATCGATCTCCCCTTCACAGTATAAGTCTGGTCCGGTTCGATCAAGTCAGTGATGACAACCTGCAAACGATTCGAAAGAATCTTTGCCAAAATCTTTAACTCTGTGTTTAGCAGAGTCAAGGGCCTAAAATCGTCGAAATTTTCCACCCCACCATGCCATTGACCTTTCCTCAGCAATGTGATCACTCCCTTGGTCACCTGTCCAGGGATGGAACCCTGAGCAAACCAATGGTTGAACATATCCTTCAGAATAGGGACCAACATGGGCGACAGCCTCAAGTAGAACTCGTAGGGTAAACCATCAAGCCCCGGGGATTTGTTGTAGCCGACCTGCTTCAACGCAGTAATGACCTCATGTTCAGTAACAAGACCATCACAGCTAGCCGCCCGAGCCGCCATGAGGCGGGGCGAGTCAGCCAAATAGCTGCCAAACTCCTCGACCCTGAGTCCGGGTAGTTGGGTGAAGCGCTCCGATAGATGCTCCCGAAACCCCTCGCAGATCTCCCGAGTCGAAACTAGGGCGTGTCCTTCCAGGTTATGTACTTTACGAATGTACCCGTCCGAACCGCGCCTTAAAGCACTCTTACGCTCAACAGCGTCAACATTCACAGCCTCGTTGGAAACTTTCATTAATCTAGCCCTAACTACTTGACCTTCATACCGCTTGCTAGCCAAGCGGCTGAGGTCTTGTTTAGCTAGTGCTACCTCTAGGGGATCCCCCCTCTCCACCGCCCGGGTCAGCTTATCCTCTAAGCGCTTCTTTGCCTTAGCCTTATCTAACGCGAGGCGTTGGCTGTATTGGACAGAGAAGCGCCTAATTTTGGCCTTAAGACTAACCCACCACTTACTCCCTGTAACCGCCCCCACTAAAGCCCGCTGAATTAATTCTGTAACCTTCAACCGGTAGTCCTCCAACTCCAACAAGGTGCTGTTGAACTTCCAGTATCCGGCTAGTTTAGGCCTAGCACTTAAGTTCAAACGGGCCATAACGAGTTTATGGTCCGAGTGTCCTAACAAGTGGAACATGGGGCATGATAGAAAGTCTACGTCGCCTCTTCTAACTAACATCTGATCCAAGTAAGTACTTGGATGGGAAGGCGTTACAGGATGCCACGTCCACATCTCCTGCCCCAGCGACTCACTAGCAAAGAGATTCCACGACTATAAGTATTGCCATATGCTGAGTAAACATCGTAATCGCTCACCAGCACCTGACAATCCCCGTCACAAATAAAGTGGGTCTCCTGGATAGCGGCAATATCTACCTTAAGGGACACCAAGTCTCTCACAACACGCGAGGCCTTGCTTCGACACCTGATGCCCCTCACATTCAATGTAGCCAAGTTCAAAGCCATGTTCACTTACCTTATTCAGTGTCACAGACAGGTCTGAAATCCTTGGCAGTGAGGACATGGCAGGCCTGGCCGAGGCTGCCGGTAAGTAAGTCTGCTGAGGGTACTCCGTCCTTGGCCACGCCTCCCATGTCCAGGGGGAAGGTTAGTTTAAGTGCCCTGTAGAATGAGGGGTGCATATACACAGGGACTCTGCCCTCGCACTTGAAAAAGAAATTGTTCAGTGAAGGATGGTCCCTGTCCACCAGCTGCTGGCCCGGGATCGCATCCTTCGCTGCTTTGATCATGGCCCAGAGGGCTTGTGTCCTAGAGTCCTTGTTGATCCTAACAAAAGTGGTCAACATGGGAGTGTCCTTGAACTTGGTAGGATCCGCAACGCTGTCACCGTCCACGTGCACCAGACTCCTCAACTTGTTGTAGCGGACCTTCTGCTGCCCTTTAAAGTCCGGTGTTGGTAGGTGGGGGTCGAGTTCGCAGATCCTACCTCCTGGCAGGAAGGGTAGTTTTTTAGTGCGTTCTTTGCGCACTGCGGTTGTTGGGGAGGGGGTTTCTTTGGGTGGAGGCGGAGAAGCGGGACGTGGGGTGGGGGTGGCTTGCTCAGTTTGTTGGTTTGTTGAAGGGGGCGGTGAAGGGTTTCTGGGGGCTTTGGGGAGAGAGGGGGAGGGGGATCTTTGCTCGGGCTGCTGGGATGGTGGGGTGGCCGGGATCTCAGCTTGTATTGCTGTTGTATTGTCTTTCTCAGTGGGGGTAGGGGGGTCGGCGCATATCTTCCTGCTTTTCCTCCTTCTGGCCCTCCTGATTTCAGTGGCGCTCAGTTTTGCCGGAGCTGCCGTTACCTCCTCTTCCTCGGACACTACCTCCTCCTCAGACTCTTGTAATTTCCTCTTGTTTGAGGAGGGGGGTGCCTGTGTCTCCATGGCCTCTTGTTTTTCGGGTTGGTCTCTGGTCATCGTCTGTGGGGATGACTGTTGGGGGGTCTTCCCTTTTTTGGTGACCGTCACCCAGCCCGTTTGTGCTTCTGGGAGGCTTGTGGTCGGAGCGGGAGCGGAGGCTTTGACTGGTGCTGCTGCTGCTTCTTTGCCCGTAGTCTTTTGTGGGTTCTTTGTCTTCTTGGGGCAGTCTCTGGCCATGTGCCCCTGTTGTTGGCATTGCCAGCAGTGGGGCTTTCTCCCTTCCACTATCAGGGAAAGGGTCCAGTCTCCAAACCTTAGCGTCGCCGGGATTCCAAAGAAGCCGGCCTTGTCCAGGACCATCTTAATCTTGTAGTCCCCGGTCATGATGTTCCTTTGACCGTGGACTGGAGTTACCTCCTCGACATCCTCGTACTGGCTGAGGATGGCTCCCAGCTGGTTGGCTTCCATGTAACAGGGGACGTTAAGGGCGGAAACGACTGACCTCCTCTTGTTTAGGTACACCGGCTGCAGCTTGATGTTCCTGCTGTGGTGGGTGGTCCTGGACAGTTTGTCGGCGGCTTCTGGCGTGGGGAGCAGCACATCCCACTGTGCGTAGCTCCGTCTGCAGACATAACTGGCTGGGATGTTCTGTTCCAGCAGGAGTTTCAGCATGGTGTCCTTGTTGACACCCGTCAGACCCCTCGACTTTTTGTCTGACGTGATGAAGGAGAGGACTCTCTTCTCCAAGCCTTCGACCTGACCCGGGAGGGGTTTGATTGTGTTCCCCTCTGTGTAGTCTTTGTACTTGGAGTCGAAGAGCCTCTTGTAGTCCTCCGGCTTCATTTTTTCGGGTTGTTCTTTGGGGCCCCATGCTGATCCTCCCTCCGGTTGGGTGTCTGCTGGTCCGGGGACAGGAGTTGTCGGTGAGGCCGTAGTAGGGCTCGCGGTACCAGGGGTTTGACCTTTACCAGTCAGAGTTGGCCAGTCCGCATTGGTCCTCGCGTGCTGGCTTTCTCTGCTTTCCGGGTCGTTCCCCTTTTGTTTTTTGTTCTGCTGGGTGGCATTCTCATTCGGGGTTGCAGGTGCCTCCCCTCCTGGGGATGTTTTTCCAGCAGCGGTTTTTGCAGTTGCAGTGGTGGGGGGTGACGCTGCTCCCAGTTTGCGTTTGTTGGAACTGGTTGCCGTGTCTGCCTCCATCCTGGTTTTCCTCTTCCCCTCATTGCCCTCTTGGGGAGTGCTGAGGGGTGGGCTCTTTATCTCCTCCTCAAACAGCGCCTTTTAGAGAGGCTAAGGTCTCATTGACCAGCACCTCTGTCATGTCCGCAGCGCTGTTTTCTACCGAATCTCCATCTGAGGGGGAGTTGCCCTTTTGAGGAGCCGGTGTCACTGGTCTCGCAGACCCATCCGCTTTTTGGGGGACTTGGGATGCTGTAGATTCAGCTTCCGTAACTTTTCCCCTTGTCGGCTGTCCGGCTGCTGCATTGTTCGGCGGGTTGCCCTCGTGGGGAGCAGCAGTTGCAGGTGGTTTCCGGGGGGTCGCCGTGGGCTGCGGCCCTACACCTTCATCAGTAGTCAAGGTCGCCGCGCGCAGGGGCCCTACCTTGCTTTCTGGCGCCGTCTCACCGGGAGATGCATCAGCTCCCTCACATGGGGAGTCGTCTGCAGGGGTAACGCTGCGCATTTGGGGTGACATACCCCTCCTGCTTGGCATCGTGGCAGTTGCACTGGCCGCTGATGCGGATCAAAGTGTAGTGGGGAGAAAAGAAAACCCAGGGGAATGGAGGGGGAGGAGCGGACTCTGAAGAAATTAGAGTTTTTGACTTCCCCTCACGGGGATGTCAGGTTAGCTGCTCAGATCCCCCTGCGAGGGGGGAGAGCAGAGAAGAAAGACGCAGTGGGTGCTAGCAGGTCAGAGTGCCGCGTCGCAATTAAGAGAGAGAGGGGATAGACATTTCTGCCCACAGAGGGGAGCAAAAACGAAACACCCGCCCTACCCCACGTCACCCTACCCTCTAACTACCCCAACGGAAGCGAGAAAGAGGACCCTGTCTGCTCGATCCATTGGGAGAGCAGCGAAAATAGACAAAGTTTGGGCCTGGCAGGTCAGAATGCTGCTCAGGCAATTAAGTGTGGAGAAATTAGACCATCCCCTGTCTCTAGAGGGAAGAGACCGGAACGAAGAAAAAACGCATGCAAAAAACGAAAAAAGAAGGTCTCAACTACCAGCTAGTGGTGTTGGTCCCGAGATTCCAGTCTCCCAAAAGAGGGGATCGGTTTCCGGGTCCAAGCTCCCACAAATGTGGAGTCGGTCCTCTAGGTCCTGACTCCCCAAAGGAGGGGGTCGGTCCTTGCTAACAAAAGTTAGTATAAAAAAGCACCTTAACCTAGGCCGAAAGCCCGGTGGTGGATCAAGTTTCGTAACTGAGAGAACAGATACTACACTTTGAGATATTAAATCTTTTATTCATGTTAAAAAATACAGTCAAAATCAACGATGAACAAAAAACTTAGGCACATGGCCAACTCAAAAGGGGGGATTTTGGGGGTCGTTGGTCATCCTTGTCACTCCAGAACTAAACAAAGTCAAAAGTTTCTCCCAGCTAGTATCTTCTTTCACCATAATACCGCATTCACCCTTTCATATTGGGGGACGTCCTACTTAACTCCCAATTTTTAAAACATTTTTTATTGACGTGTAAAAACAAAAAAGATAACAATAAAATGGTACAATAATTCATTTGTGTCGAGGGCGGGGGAAGAAAAAACAAAAGGTGATTAGTAGGACCCTCCCAACCCCGTCTAGTTGATAGACTGCCCGTTCCACTAGGTTTGTAAAAGGAACCTCGCTTCTGCGGGTCAGTCTCTAGGTGGGGATGCCCTCTAGATGGGGGTGAATGGAGAAAAGAAATTTTTGTGGGTAAGGGATGGAGGTTAGTTTGTATTTCTTTATCTCCAAGATAGGTAAAATTTAGAGGAAGGGGTGAAAACAAAAATTGCAGGTAAGAGGGGATGGGGATCTTGGAGGCTTCCTAATCGGGGAGGGATGGAACACACACTCAGCTAGCTGAGAGGCTACTTGTTTAATTTTACTTTATAGAACTGCGCGTTCCACACCTAGGCGGGGAACACGTATTCAAATTTGGCTCCTCTTCGTACACACAGACTTGCCACATGTATCCATCTTCTGTCAAATGCCGCGCGATGCAGCCTTCTTCTATCACATCTGATCTTCACCCGTAGTTGGTGTTTAAAGAAAGCGATCAGATCTTGATCAGAAAAAGACAACACCCCCTGGCAACCTTGCAGACGCGACGTCCAAATCACCATTCTCGCCACGGCCAGGATTGTAACGTAGACCATTTGTCTTTCCCGGTCCCACGGCGGCCTCACGTTGTCCACAACATTGGATACAGTAATTGGGCGAGGATGCTCAGGATCGATGCGAGCCGTCACTCCGCTGACATACGACCAGTACTAGCGGAGTTCGCAGCAATCGAAGAAAGCGTGATCCGTAGTTTCTACGGCCGTTGTCCCCCAACAGGGACAATCAGGCGACTCTAAAAACCCGGAATTGCATTGTATGTTGTTGAGTGGAAGTGTATTTCGGGCCAATCGCCAGGTCAGAGAGAACTCTGAATTGTTCAGATGACTCGAACCTGGCGCCCAGCTCCACGCAGAGTGGATCTCACTCTGCTGCTACCCCAAACGCGCGCATAGCGGGTCGTCGGCGGCCCCCTTCACTAGATCCCTGTGGAGTTCCCTACGGGTAGCAGTCACAAGGTAGTCGTTTTAGCGTGGCTCGGCACTCTTTCATATAGGCAGATTCTCCCCGCGGCCTGCGACGGCTCTCGATGGAAGGGTCGAGAATGAGGTCGGGGAAGGCGGCAGTAACCACGGGGTGGCACGGTTTGTCATCCTGCATATAGTGGCTCAGGAAGGTCAGCCTCTCAGCATCTCGATGACACTTCAAGTCCGGCATTCCCAAGCCTCCCTCACACGGACGTTGAATACAGACCTGTCTGCTCACCCAGTGTCTTCCTCTGTCCCAAAGTAGCGAGGACAAGAGTTCGACAAGAGCTTTTAGGTGTTGTGCAGGCAGGGGAAGTACGGCCAGTCGGTAAAGGATGAGAGGAAAGACGTAAGTGGCGCACGCCTCAGCTCTACCCTTTAAGGAAAGTTTCCTAGAAAGCCACGAATTGACTGCAGCCTCCACCTTTGACCGTACCTCCAACCAATTCTTGTCAAGCTGGAGACCCGGTCTGAACCACACGCTGAGGATCCGGACCGAGCCATCTGTCCAGCTGAAGGGCGCCGGGAGGTTTGCGTTGCCACTCCATGCGCCCAACCGCAGTCCTACCGACTTGTTGCGGTTTATCTTGGCCCCCGTGATTCTTTCGTACTGTGTGAGTGCCTCCGACACGACCTCAATGTCTCTTAAGCCCGACACACGCAGGGCCGAATTTGCCCCCCATGTCTCAGCTTGCGGAGAAGAGGCTCCAAAGCCAGGACATAAAGCAGGGGCGACAGCGGACCACCCTGACGAACCGACCGAGAGATAACAAAGGGTTTCGAGCGCTTTCCGTTGACTTGCACAACAGCCATGGGCTGTCGATACATTATGGAGATCCACTTGCAAAAGTCCGGTTTAAAACCGGCGGCCTCTAAGACAGATGCCAGGAAACGATGGTCGACCCTATCGAAAGCTTTGGACTGATCTAAGTTTATCAGCGCGGCTTCCGTGTCGTCATCTATTCCCCCCTCTAGGATCGTGCGGATCAGGTGCAAGTTGTTCTGAATCGATCTCCCCTATACAGCGTAGTTCTGTTCCGGTTCAACCAACTCGTCGATAACAACCTGCAGCCGATTCGACAGGACCTTGGCCAAAATCTTCAACTCTGTGTTTAGCAGAGTTATGGGCCTGTAGTCATCTAACTCTTCCCCTCCATGCCCGTCACCTTTCTTCAGCAATGTGATCACTCCCTTGGTTACCTGCCCTGGGATGGATCCCTAAGCAAACCAATGGTTGAACATATCCGTCAGAAGAGGCAGAAACATGGGCGACAGCCTCAAGTACAGTTCGTATGGCAGACCATCAAGTCCTGGCGATCTGTCACAGCTGATCTGCTTCAGCGCAGTAAAGACCTCCCGCTCCGTCACCCGGCCCTCGCAACTAGCCGCTCTAGCCGCCTCGAGGCGGGGAGAGTCGGCCAAATAGTCGCTAAACTCAAGGACCGGAAGATCGGGCTGCTGTGTAAAACGCTCCTCGAAATGTTCTCGAAACCCCTCGCAGATCTCCCGAGTCGATTCCAGGGTGCGTCCATTCGGATGTTTGACTTTCGCAATAACTTGCTAGAAACCTCACGGCGCACGTCTGCATCAGAATTGACTGCTTCGTTGCCTATCTTTCTAAGCCTAGCTCTAACTACTTGGCCTTCGTAACGCTCGCTAGTCTTGCGTAGAAGGTCCTGCTTAGCTAGTTCCTGACTAACCCTATCACCCTCCCCCGTAGCCCGGGCTAGTTTCTGCTCTAGCTGCTTCTTCGTCTTGGCCTTATCTAGTGCGAGGCGCTGGGCATACTTGACGGAGAAGCTTCTGATCTTGGCTTTGAGACCTAACCACCACTTACTCCCGGTAACCGCCCCCACTAGTGCCTTTTTAATCAATTCTCTTAACTGATCTTGGAAGTCTTGTATCTCCAGAAGGGAGCTGTTTAACTTCCAGTACCCCGCTAACTTAGGCCTATTTCCTAGCTTCAGCCGGGCCATAACTAATTTATGGTCCGTCTGGCCTAGCCAAGTGAACGTGGGACAAGATAAGAAGTCTACTTCGCCTATTGTTTATTACATGACGAATGAGGTACAGTTATGACGTTGTCTTTTTTTGTCCACCTTTAGATCGATGCATGATAACGAAACCGATTGCATCAAACGTGTTTATCGCTTTATACTTTTACTATTTTTGTAGCAAGAGTTGCACAATCTCAACCACACCTTACTTCAGTAAGTATTGTTTGTTTTAATCCAGCTGCAAGGATATACGTCCGGAACGACTGGGAGAAAATGCTGAGATAATCATAGAGGATATAGAGCGCCTAGTATTGTCAAATAGTCACTTATATGCAAATGCCCAGACTTACTGTCCATTAAATCCAGTGATCTTGAGAGAATCGTTAGATCAACATTATTATGTTTTAGCACAATGATATCTCACAGAACAGTTCCAGAAATATACATTTCTATGAACCAAATTAAGAATGAAAACAAAACTATCAGTACATAACATGGAGAAGATGACTCGAAGTCTACATTATTTTAAATCACCAGAGCATAAATTGACGGTTTATTATAAATGCTCATAAAGGCCTAATCCTTGTTGTAGGGGACGATAACAATATTTTTTATTTCAATATCAGTTTTACCTAGAGAGACTAGCGTTTAATGCTTCGTGTGTGTATTTTATATAAATATATTTTTTATGTTCAAGCAAAAATCTTATACTGATGCTCAATAATGCGATGATGATGATGATGATGATGATGATGATGATGATGCCGCGTGTCATTTAGTGCCATCTTTAGCTTTCTGTTGAACAGAGCGGGTAACACCTGTTGTTATGGCCGCAACCGGAACTTTTTTTCAGCAGTGGCAGGCTTTCACTTTTCACCGGTTTTTCCTTGTTATTGTTTTTATTCACGCTGCGACGTGACTTTCTTTATCTTTTTGCTTTTTATTTTCTCTGGTCTTTTTCTGTCGTTAATTCCCCTTCAGCTTAACTTAATCTATTTCCGAAAGATTTATTCTATTTCTTTAAATAACAAGGATCGTTGTCTCCACGTGACCGGCGCTTCCGCGGGTTTTTTAACTAGTGCAACTTGGAAGCTTCGCACGCGCTTCTTCCTTCTTCAACCCTGAGTGTGAGATTAACTAGTAAGTCTTGTTTCACTTCAATTCTCCAACTATTTTTTGCTATTAAGTTCAATATTAATTCATTCATATTTTTTCTACCATTTGTCAATTAACCACTAACTTAGAACCATACGCGAATTTTCCATGTGTTATGTAGCTAGCCCCCTTTTCTTTCCTTCTCTTTATTCTACTTATTTTTTCCTTCTGCGTCGCAACGTGACTTATTATTGTTTTTTATTTCTTTCAGAAATTTTACCTGTTTCACGGAATAAATTTCCCTTTCCACTATAAATGGAATTGGGGTTTCTTTCGGTGTTTCCGAGTTTATGCTGGCTGTCTAAACCAAATGTCAATGGCATTTTTGGGGAGGGCAGCACACCTGTCAAGGGTAATAGTTCATGTTTATCTGTGCATTTGCAGGATTCAAGTCTCCATACTGTTCATAGAATAGTTGCCACAGGTAGATGTATTAGAAGTGATGCCTTTCACGGATGAATGCTTCGAGGCTGGTTGTCATCATAGAGTTCACTGTAAAAAACGTTGAATGGCGGACAAGTGGCAGATCAAAATGTAGACCCAAAGAATCGTCTCGGAGATACATTAATAAGTAACAGTGAAAGTTAGTACAATTGTTTCTTTAATAATTTTTGTGGCATCATCTCACATGCAGAGGGGGACCACGCACGTATGGCTTGTTTTACTCTTATTCATCCCAATCAAGCTACTTGGACACAAGGGACTACTATTTAGAACCGTATCTAGTAACTGTAAGAAAAAAAAAAATCTTTTTTTTCAATTACTTTAGTAAAATAGATTTACCTCCCTTAGGCAATCAAATCAAACAAACTCGCCTCAAAACACAACAATAGCAACAATAATAATAGTACAAGTATACAGGGTGACCAAAAAAACGGGCCCCAACTCTAATTAATAAAGTGTACACGGGGCCGTTTTTTTTTGAGGGGGTCTTTTTGGCAATTCGGAATCTTAACTTATTGGTCTAAGGGAGGTAAATCGATTTTTAAAGTACTTGAAAAAAAATTTTTTTCTTACTCGAATAATTTGTTTAAGAAAAATTACAATATGGCTGCGTTTTACAGCATTTTTTTACGGCATATCAACACTTTTCAGGTTATTTCATGTATTTATTTGCTTCCCCACCAAAGCAAATTAGGCAAAAGGCCGTTTTTACTGTGGGGTAAAAACCAGCTCCCCTAAAAGTAGGCAAAAAGGGGGGCACTCTGATTACCAAAAATAGTAATTGTCCCAGTATAGAGGGGTTCCCCTCCATTGACTGGTACAAGTTATCTTAAGTGCAGCATCTGCAGAACAGATACTACACTTTCAGGTATTTATTTGCTCCCCCACTGAGCAAATTAGGCACAAGTCCGATTTTTAATGTGAGGAGTGAAGGGGAAATGGGGACCAACTCCCCGGGGAGTAGGGGAGCTGGATAGTGACAATTGGTATGAAGGGTTGCCCCTACATTGACCAAGGTCTTATATGTGGGGTCGCCCCCACATATGGTCTTTGCTTGCAGTATCTGCCGGAATAGATACTACACTTTGATCCCGGCCCGAAGGCCAAGAAGAACAGAAAAAAAAGGAAGCCTCTTTTCTATTTTTTTCTTTTCAGGTTATTTAATGCCGAACTCAGTAATTTTGGTAGCACATTTTATGATTCAATTTCTTTATTCCTTTAAATATTTATTAATAGTATTTGTTTTATGGCATACCAATCCTTTTCAGTTTTTTTTTTTTTATTTTGTAAAACGTTTTATCTTTAAAGTTCGTTTTATTTTTAAATATTTATTTATTGTATTTGGTAGTTTTGTTTTATGGCATTATAAACCCTTTTCATATTTTCAAATATTTATTAATTGTATTTGTTTTATAGCATACAACCTTTTTCAGTTTATTTATTTATTTTTTTGTAAAACGTTTTATCTTTAAAGTTCTTTTTATTTTTAAATTGATACCTCCATTCACTTTCGAAAGACAAAGGATACCCCCTGTAGGGGCAGTAGCATATGTAATTGTGAGGCAAGGGTTGCGCAATCACCAACCACACCTATCCTGAATCGGCACTGTTTGGTTCCAGTGGCAAGGAGAAGACCAGGACGACTGGAAACAATGCCGAGATAAGCAGAGAGCACATACAGCACTTGGAAGTCCCAAATGGTCACCCATTTAGTACTGGCCATTGCTTAACTTCGGTGATCCAGCGGGAACCGGTGTGTCAACATGATTATACCGTATCTATCTCCAGGGATATTATGTATGGAGTTAAAGAGGAAGATGCTTGTTTGTATTACATTTAGATTTCAGCATGTCAATACAGTCAGAGAAACAGGAAATTAGGAGCGCATTCCAAAGTCTAGCAGTTCAAGAGAAGAAACTCTTCAAGTTGAAAGCTTTCTGCATCTACGGATCACTTTATTTTATGGGTTGTGATTTTGCTAGTTATCAGGTTAGTCGAGTGGACACAAAAGCTAAGAGTTCTTCAGAGTGCATCCTATTAAAATACTTGCAAAATATGCACAGGGATGTAACGTTGCAGCGATAGGACAGGGGTTAAATTTGGTTGGCAGTGCAAAACCTATTAGATTAGCGACTTTTTTCTGGACCCTGTGTATGAGCAAGAGACTAGTAGTAGATGATCAAATGTGACACGGTCAGGCGTCTTGATTTTGAATGATGGTCACTAATAGTGCGGTCCGAAAAGCGGAATTGGCGCTGGTGGTGTTTTTTTTTTTTTTAATCGAAAAAAACCCGACAAAATTACATTTTTGTTTGTTAAATATGGAAACAGGCGAAATAAGGTCCATCTTTCTTAATTTAAACAAAAAAACACACTCCTGTCTAAAAATAGAAATCAGATGAACAATACATGGAATGTCTCGGTCGATATTCGATCATTCTGTGTCAACGAAATCGAGTATCTAGCAGATCGAGTTACGCTCACGTGTAGGTCGGAGTCTCTGGGCGAACGTGACAAAAATCATATAAAAAAAACGTGCAGATTTTAGCAAGGG